>NW_015386529.1:721946-723350 GCF_001527695.2 Protobothrops mucrosquamatus
GGTAAACCAGGGAGCCAGTCGAGATCTAGGCCGGGTCAGAGGCCGCAAGGGCACGACTCGGTCTAATGCAGCGGCGGCAGTTGTCTCCCAAGCCGCCGCCTGATTTTCCGCCGAGTCATGGACCAGATCCTCCGGATAAGGCCCAAGCTCCATCAGGAACCTCTCTGGGTCCATCAGTCGCCTGGGACGGAACCATCTAAATGTATATATATACCCATAGAGTATACACATATACATTTACACACACACACAGAGGCATTATGTATAGGAACATCTACATAGTGTATGGGTGCCGCTAGACCATCCCAAGTTCAGATAGGAGATTCCACAGAGCATTATGGAGAATAAGAGGGCTAAGATCCTATGAGACAACAATATCAGGAAGAAGGAGTATGAGAAGCTGGAGAAGTGCCAGGGCCTAAAGGAAGAACCAGAGGGTGTGGAAAGTGAAGGCCAAAGTTTCCCAGTGGTGGTAGGAGCACTTGGGGCTGTAACTCCTAAGCTGGAGGACTGGTCCTAACAGATCCCATGACCAACATCTCTCTCTCTCTCTCCCTCTCCCTCTCCCTCTCCCTCTCCCTCTCTCTCTCTCTCTCTCTCTCTCTCTCTCTCTCACACACACACACACACACACACACACACAATTTAGCTGAGGGAGCCTTGCAGATTTGGGTCTGCAAGAACAACAACTAATGCAGACCTTGAATGACAATCATTTGTGTATTGTACAGAAACAAAAAACTCTAGACAAAAACACCTAGATTTAAAATAGCATTTTATTCACAGTGACCAGAATTTGCAGACTTGCAGTACTGTCTATGAAAAACCTGGCACAGATGTGCTCACAAATCATCTAATATAAGGTGCACTAACTATTAATTGTTGAGAAAGGTTGTTGGGTCATGCAACAGGTTATGGTGAAATGTCTCATGAGTTAATATATGTGGTGTTATTATATAGAGAAAAAGTAGGGAGTACTGGAGCGTTTGTGATTATACTGCTTCCCTTTCTACAACACTGGCTATATTTGTATAAGTTGGATCATGCCAACCAAAGTGTTCTTTCCCCCCCCCCAAAGTTTTTTATTAATTTTACAATATTACATTTACATATTTGAAAAGTAGCGTGGCAGCTGAGCACAGTAATTCCATTACATTTGAATATTATCAGTACAAATCTCAAAGTATTACAACAACTAATTCTCTCTCTTTCCCCATAATATCTACTGTCGTATTCGAACCAATACAGTTCTTATTCTATCAATCAAACAAAAAGTACCTTTCTAATATTCATCAATAATCTTCAGTCTATACATATCTTAATTAATTTGACATTCCACCTTTTAGACAATAACCTAGTAAGTTTTTCTTAACTTTAGTTTCCCATTGATATTTATGTTTAACA
>NW_015386529.1:724178-755159 GCF_001527695.2 Protobothrops mucrosquamatus
TCCTTCTGGTTTATAAGAAAAGTCCTTTCCTTGTTCTCTATTATCAGTTTCTTTTTTGTGTTTTCCATTGTCTGTATTTGTTGAGTATCTAAGTCTTCTGTCATAGCATTTAGTTGTTTCACTTTCTCTATAGAATTCTGTATAGATAATTCTTTGGTTGAAGTCATAGTTTGAGTTTGCATATCCAGACTTATACGTAGAGTTTGGATCATCACTTTTAACATACAAAGAATTTGTTCCTGTACTTCCTCTGTAGAAGAAATCCATTCCTGTTCTTCTTCCATTGTAGTATATTAAACTAAAAAAAAAAAGAAACTTACAATCAGAAAGTCCACCAAATGGGGAGCTGAGCTGAGTTTTTTGCAGATGGTGTTTCAAGGTTGCTTTATATCTTATCTATTTTCAAAGCTGTCAACAGGTCTCTTGAAGAATAGCAGGTTATGTCTCAGAGTTAGTTGGATCTTTTTAGTCCCCCCCCCTCTATTTTAAGGGGAAAACCCCCAAAATCTTCAATAGTAATAAGAGTGAAAATCAGAGAAAAAAAATATAGAGAGTAGAAAGTTACAAATCTTATAATCCACCAATTTTAGGAAACAGAATTCCAATTAGGATCCCAGTATTTTTCCAACGTTTTAAACTCCCGAGTGGTTAATTGCCGCTGTTTCTGGAGGGAGGGCTAGAATCCCCCTTCCCTTACCACAGGGGCAAAGTACTTTAGCAGCTTATGCAGATAATTAAGTAATAAGGATGTAAGAGAGGCAAACCTCACCCAGTCCTGTCCACGCTGCTTTGAAGTTGCCAGATGGTAATGTGACTTTGGCTGTTAGCAGTCTAGGGACGAGCCATATTTCTATGACCGGTCCTTTCGTCCGCCAGTTTGGAGGGATCGCCTGCTCTGATGGGAGAGTTGCTGCTCTCCCGCGATCCAGCGAAAGCTCCTCCTTGCTGGTCGTCTCTTCGGGGCGACTTTCGGCCCTTTTCAGGGCCCCCCAGCAATGCGAAACTGAATGGGGAAGAGAGAGCAAGTCTCCCAGCCGTCCATGGCGGCTGCGTGACGAACCGGAAGCCTCCCAACCAAAGTGTTCTTTCAAGCTATTAGTTGGATCCATTATTAACTGATGCATAATAGACTTTATTTTGCACCAATATGTAGTCTCTATATGCTCTTCTCTTCTAAGAAGACCATAGGCTGCTCAGTTTTACTTTTGATAACATTTGACAAATGAAGTCAGTGATGCATAGATTCAGCAGTTACTAAAAACACTGGGTCCTAAATCTGCCTATGTACAATGGAAACAGATGTTTGAAATTTTCCAAATGCTCCCTTTTTAAAGGAGGAAATTAAAAAAGACACTCTGGTTTAAATCACCTTGCCCTCACTTTACAAAATATAAACTAAGCACAGCTTGGCCTGCAAAAATAAAAAAGACAGTTCAATCTGCCCTGATACAAAAAGCTAAAGCTAATTTGCAATTCTCAGTTTGTATTACTGTAAATCTTGTTACCACAGTGTGATGTTCTTTCAGATTACACAGATACTCCAAGTACAGGTAGTCTTATTTGGCTCTAAGAGGCACTGAAATCAATAGCACTCACTATAGGTAAGTCATGTTCTTCAAAGTAGATGGTGACGGAATTTTAGGAATAAACTTCTAGGTTGTTGCTTTTCAATATACTGGAAAAAAAATTCTGCCAAGTCCTTTTAAAAATTCTATTTCTAAAGGAATACTTGCAGTTAATTATACCTGTAAAAATTAACAATCTTAGTGCTACAATTTACACATTGAAATGAGAATCGTTGCATGAGTTTTGCATATATACAAATAGTATGCTGGAAAACTAAACAAATGTCCCCACCTGCTTGGTAACACTGGTGCATTAATAAATTGTTGAATAGCCTTTCCCACAATTCATCTTTTCACTGTGGTTGGACTATAGGTCCTCTCATGCCTGGTCAAATGCATGTTGAGGGCATAAGGTTGATCAAAACTGCTATAAAATAATTCGCAATTAGGAGAGATTGATAGACTGCTTCTATTAACAAGTCTAGTCCCTATCAACTTTTGCATATCTTTTCTGTTTAAATAAATCAATTTCAGTTGTTTAGCTGTGACATAGACAGGGAAAAACTCAGTCATTTCCTGCCATTCAAGACTAGCAACTTTATTGTAAATCAGATGGTCCATCAAACAGCTGTAGTGAAAGGCTAGCTAATGTTCTGTGGAAAAGGAGAAATTGCTTTAATTTCTATCTTTGGGGGGAAAACATGATCAGTACAATGCCTATTGTGATTGTAACACAAGTGGGTAATTAAATCTAGTCACCATTGGCCATCACCTAATGTATTCCATCTTAATAGGGCAGAAGAAATTAAAGAAGTGTTTTACCAGAATCACATTTGTGGGCACTATAGCTGAGGACTCATAAGCACATTTTTCACTATTTTTTAGTTTCTCTTGCCATTTCTTTTCCTACTGGAGCACAGAGTGAACTGATATTTTAGAGGAGGAAATGTGCAGGTTAGCCCACGAGTTAGGAGTTTTCCTGTTCAATGTGCTTGCTTGTAGGAGAAATGTTAGATGTACAGTTGATATCTATAGTATTATTAATAGATTATGACCCTGCAGTCCAAACAGAAAATAATAAAAAATCTAGAAACCTGATGCACTATTTCAGTACATCTTCCTAGTATACTATCAACAAAATAATTACAATTTCCTTTTATTTTCTTAAAGAAATATCTACACAAATGAGTCCATAGGTCATTTGTAAAGATGAGATAAAATGGAGGCCATAATGAGCAGAAAGTAAAATGTCTGACAGTGACTTTCTGAACATCATTCTTGGATGGCAAATCTATTGCAGCTTATCGAATTAGCACACAAGCCTAGAATAGGTGACATGTCCCAGTGCAAGACATTTAAAGTGGAACTATGTACATTTCTTTTTTAGCCCTGCAAAGGCATCAAAGCAGCTTAAAATGAAACACATATCAGCAGTCATATAAAGCATAGGCTTCTGAAAAGAAATGTGCTTCCATGTTTGTTTGGGGAAAGTCTAGAAAGAACATGTGCACTTGTGAACTTACTAAATATGATACCCTGTTTTCTCAGAGACAGCTCTGTACTTTGGAACTTGCTGTTCATTGATTCACTCAGTTTGTTTGAAATCCCCCCCCCACAAGAATAAACTTTAAAATGTGTAGTTTTCTTCATTTATTTTAATCCTTTATTATATTTTCTATCAGCAACACAAAGTTTGCAAGGTATCTGTACCTGACAAGCTACTCAAGCTAAAATAAAATACTGTAGGAAATAAGTACTTTAGTGGCTTTACATCTCTTTAACCACCCATGAAATCAAGTTAAAATGTGCTAAAGGTGACCAAAAGTCTGTTCTAGCAATGTGCAGACACATTTCTTTTACACCTCTTTGGTGCAATTAATTGTTGTGATTTCGTGAGCTTCTGTTCTCAAATTCCTTCTACGTTTGTGTTGTGCTTTTGTAACTAGGCAACTTGTATTTCTGGTCTCCTTTTCCAAAGTACATTTTATTGCTTTCTATTGAAGTCTGCTTCTACATATGCATCTCAAGTGACAATGTATATGTGAAATCACTACATACTATCAGTGATGCAGTGTGGGATCCATTCAGACACGACTGCTGGAGGATGTTTGCTTGGCGTCCTTGCACAGAACTGTGAGTGAAAACAGCATTACATTTCTAACTTTCTAACCTTTCCTTGCTACCTCGTATAGATGGCAGACTAATAAAGTAAAAACTGAGCATTTATGGACTTTCAATATAAATAAGCATGAGGTAACAAGAAGGTAGTATGGAGCTTTTTTTCTCTGTTCTACAGCTGGAATGATAAAATTACCAGCTTATTTTACATACTAACTTTCTCTGCAAAAATGGTCATCTTTGTGATTGCTTAGATTACTGCCTGCATAGCTTTCAGGTCAATTTTTCACAAAATATTACACAGAATTTCAAAAAGTTATATTTTCATTTAATGTAACACACTTGGGAATCCAAGTCATTACTGTCTGTCATTTTGCTACTGCATTTTCTGTGTCTTTTTCCCCCCCTCTTCTCCGGGCAAATATAAACAGAAGTCCTCCTATAATTTTTATATTTTAAGAATAATCAGGAACTTATTGTTGTTAATAATGTGGATGCTAGAGATTAGACCTATCACATAATTTTTAATAAACTGAAAAAAACTCCACCAAGTCAGGTAGGTAAGGAGCTTGATAGATGCCATGGGAGACACATAATCTTTAATATGGCAAGTATGTCACATTTTAATATACTATACTGTTTTGAATCCATCAGTTTCATCAACATTCTGCTAAGTACAATATATGGCCCAGCTGAAGGGCCCCATTCAAACTATTCTGATACAAAACTTGCTGCCTGATGAGTCTTATTCTGCCTTAGTTACAAGGCTAGCAGTTGGTGCTTATTATTTTACAGTGGAACATGCTAGGAAAGCAATTGCGAGACCTTCTGACTTTATTTCTTCCCCACCAAACACTGATGGCTGGAAAACTGCTACCAATCACTCTCTCGAAGAGGGGTGGAATAACCATGAATTTATCTGCACCTTTTATATCAAAAGATAAATGTTGGTAACTTTTGGAGAGGGTGGTGGGGGTGTTAGACATAGCCCTGGGTCTTCCAGCAAAATATACCTGGTTTAAATTGTCTCTGGATGTATAAAGAGTTCTGTGAGCAGGCTCAATTTAGAGGTAAAAACTGAGTTAAAAGAAGTATACAAAAGTATTTTTACACTAGTCATTCTTGACAAACAGGGTTATTCTATATAAGTTTCAAAATGCCTAGTAACTAACTTGGATTAGTCAGCTCTGAATGTAAGATCTGGATCAGCACTACCAACTATTGTTTGGTCTGCTTTTGAATATAGATTTACAGTCTTTTAAACATCCATTGTTTAATCTGAGAAGGGTGGGGAAAAATAGTTGTGAGGTAAAGTGAAGGAGCTCATTCCCTTGTCTACCAGGATTTTTTTAAAAGAACAGTAAAACTATGTTCAAAACCAGACTAAATGGGTTTAGGACTTTTTCAAAAGACTGCTAAACACATATTTTAAGTAGCTTGGAAAACAGCTGACAGACAATAAGTGCATGTGGTCAATCAGAACATGGTGGCTAAGGAGGTATCCCAATTTGCTGCCAATAATAGGCAGGCCATTTCTTTCAACCTTGGCAACTTTAACTTATCTGCTAAGGTTGTGAGATGACAAGTGGGAGGTCTTTGCAACCCCATGATCACAAGGGCTGCCATTCCAATTCAGCTCCCCTGAACAGCTTTTAAATTAGGGATTTAAGTAGTAAATAGCCAAAGGGCTATATAGATCAAGTAGAAAAATACAAAGCTGGATCAAAGGAGAGTGAGGACATGTATTATAACCATGAGGCATAAAGTTTTAAGAATCACTGGCTATTAAGTCATTCCAAATTCACATGGTTGTTTATCATATAAATAGTAAGTATGACCAAGCAAGCAGAAACTGTTTTAAATTATTCATAAGAGAGGCTTTAAATGTTTTAATTACATTTCTCTTCACCAAGCCATATGAAATTGGTTTTATCACTGTGGTATTGGAAGGAAGGAAGGAAGGAAGGAAGGAAGGAAGGAAGGAAGGAAGGAAGGAAGGAAGGAAGGAAGGAAGGAAGGAAGAAAGAAAGAAAGGAAGGAAGGAAGGAAGGAAGGAAGGAAGGAAGGAAGGAAGAAAGAAAGAAAGAAAGAAAGAAAGAAAGAAAGAAAGAAAGAAAGAAAGAAAGAAAGAAAGAAATGACAGCGAGGGGAAGGAAGAAAAATGTACACCACAAACACAGACTAATTGAGAAGAAAGGATCTGGTCAATAAGCTCCATTCTGAATCTAAAATTCTTATTTTCTGTGCCTCTGGTATAATACTTCACAACACAGCACAAAAACACACAAAAACACATGATGGGAGAATGTTTTCTTTCATTTACCTCTTTCCTATTGCATTTTTTTCCACTAAAGCCACATTCACACACAATCTGTATTTATAGGATAGATAGATAAACAGCTAGTGGGAAGTGACATAAAGTCAAACGTGGATTGGAACATTAATTTCCTCTGATATCCCCGTTTGCTCTAACATATTTTTTCATTTTTTTCCTATTCTCATTTTCTTCAAGGCATCGTCTCTCTCTGTTTGAGTACTAGCCTGCAGGCAAAGGGCAGATATAATTTTTGATATCTGGCTTGACCTATTTTCTCGAAGAGGGATTTAAAATTAGGCCAACAACCACATGGAGGCTAAGGGTTCTATAGTCTTAGTGCTAGTTGCCCACAGCTGCTCTGGCAGCTATTTTTCTCTCTATAGAGTATGAGATACATCTGGAAAAAGTGCATGTGCCTTTACAGAGGAGATGTAAAGGGAATATTAGCAAAAAACTGAAGGCAGGTTAGAAGTTAAACACTACAAACACAAGCACACACATCCCCCCCCCCCAATGCTCTGAATCCCAATTTGCTTTCTTCTAAGAACAGATCCTAGTATTTAAATTTGCCTTTGTGCATAAGATATCACTCATGCTTAAGAATTCTACATTTTCATGTATTCCAGCAACGTAACGATCTTCATCAACTCAGAGAAATTTATTTATTTTACATGCCTAATATTCTTATTGCTGGATTTGGGTGAGAATAATATTAGATTTTAGATCTCTCTCTCTCCCTCTCCCTCTCCCTCTCCCTCCCTCCACACACAGAAATAATTGATGTGCCTTAATATGTTTCTCTTCCATCCTGTTACTCTTTCTTTTTCAGCAAGAATTATATGTTGGTTTCTGCAGACGCTTCAGCAGGGGTAGCCTTATTTGGTTAAGAAGGTCTTGGTTCTTCAGTTTCCCAGGAAGCGTTACATTAATTGCATATTGCTTTATTTAGTCAATGCATACATAGCTGCTGTGCCTCTCAACCTTAAATATAAATACATCATTTGGCAGAACAAATGATTTCCTAAAAAGGGGAGAGGAATGTTAGAGTATTTGATACAAACATGTTATTAACATTAATAATAATAATAATTCTGAAGTAGAATTGGCATTTTCTTGTGCTTTCATACATAAAGGGCAAAAACAATTAAAGTGAAATTGTGTTAACAAAAGACAAGTCTGATAAAATATTCTGAAAAGTCAGAATGTCTTGAAGAAATGCTTCTGAATTCAGTGTCCATCATGGACAGCTATAAACCAAAGGAATGACTTCAGACTTCTTTCTTAGAATGCTGGGGAGATTCACTGAGTTCGGTGCTGAACCAGAAGCAAACATGATCATAAGACTGAAAAATGGACTGTTATTAAATAGCTAGAAATGCAAAATAGCTCTCCAGTGAATTAATTGCTGTCAGGAAGGAAATTAAGCAAGATTTTTTTCCCCTTCCAGTAGAAATAAGAAGCAATCTTGCTTAGAATGGGAACTTGTTCATTTACTCATTATATATGTACCGTATTTTTCGCTCTATAAGACGCACCTGACCATAAGACGCACATACCGGTACTATACTATTTCTCTTTCCCTCTTTCTCTCCCTCTATTTCTCTCTCCCTCTCAAAGATCCGTAAAATCCTTAAAGGTTATGCTTGGGCGGAAGACGTTTTCTTTTACAGATGGGGCGGGTGGGCCTGGCATTCGCGCGCACCTCCCTCCTGCACCCGCCGAGCCACCGCTTCCCCATCGCCCTTCACGCCAGCCGTCTCCGTCTCCAGACCTCCCAGCTCATGGGCGCAGGTCTGGGGCTCGCCAGCTGAAAGGTGCAGGAGGTAGGCATCGCCACGGCCTCCCAACGGCGCCGCCGCGGCCTCCCAGCCGCTTGCTTCTTCGGCTGGAGCGACTGCAAGGGCTTGCATGGTCCCCAAGGGCCGCTGACGCGCTCCCCGCTGCCAGCGACCATGCAAGCCCTTGCATGGTCGGGTGGGCCTGACATTCGCACGCAGGCAGGACCCCGCCCGCCGAGCCACCGCTTCCCCATCGCCCTCCACGCCAGCCGTCTCCGTCTCCAGACCTCCCAGCTGACGGGCACAGGTCTGGGGCTCGCCAGCTGACGGGCGCAGGAGGTAGGCGCCGCCGCGGCCTCCCAACCGCGCCGCCGCGGCCTCCCAGCCGCTTGCTTCTTCGGCTGGAGCGACTGCAAGGGTTTGCATGGTCCCCAAGGGCCGCTGACGCGCTCCCCGCCGCCGGCGACCATGCAAGCCCTTGCATGGTCGGGTGGGCCTGACATTCGCGTGCAGGCAGGACCCCGCCCGCCGAGCCACCGCTTCCCCATCGCCCTCCACGCCAGCTGGCTCCGTCTCCAGACCTCCCAGCTGACGGGCGCAGGTCCGGGGCTCGCCAGCTGACGGGCACAGGAGGTAGGTGCCGCCGCAGCCTCCCAACCACGCCGCCGTGGCCTCCCAGCCGCTTGCTTCTTCGGCTGGAGCGACTGCAAGGGCTTGCATGGTCCCCAAGGGCCGCTGACGCGCTCCCCGCCGCCGGCGACCATGCAAGCCCTTGCATGGTCGGGTGGGCCTGACATTCGCGCGCAGGATTCGCGCACGCCTACCTCCTGCACCCGCCGAGCCACCGCTTCCCCATCGCCCTCCACACCAGCCGTCTCCGTCTCCAGACCTCCCAGCTGACGGGCGCAGGTCCGGGGCTCGCCAGCTGATGGGCGCAGGAGGTAGGCGCCTCCGCGGCCTCCCAACCTCTCCAGCCGAAGAAGCAAGTGGCTGGGACGCCGCGGCGGCACAGTTGGGAGGCCGTGGCGGCGCCTACCTCCTGCGCCCGTCAGCTGGCGAGCCCCGGACCTGCGCCCGTCAGCTGGGAGGTCTGGAGACGGAGACGGCTGGCGTGAAGGGCGATGGGGAAGCGGTGGCTCGGCGGGCGGGGTCCTGCCTGCGCGCGAATGTCAGGCCCACCCGCCCCATCTGTAAAAGAAAACGTCTTCCGCCCAAGCATAACGCCAGCAGTTCTGTGCCACAGAGGCTTGAAACACGGAGGCGCGGGACGCAGAGCGGCACGGTGGGAGGTGGCATTCGCTCCATAAGACGCACAGACATTTTCCCCCATCTTTTGGGGGGGAAAAGTGCGTCTTATAGAGCGAAAAATACGGGGTAATTGCCTATAATAATTGGTTCTCAACCTGTGGTCCACAGACTTCTGGGGCGTCTCCCCCCCCCTCTCTCTCTCTGTGTGTGATATCATCAAAAGAGGTGCACAAAGGTTTGAAGAAATGTTATCATTTAAATCTTGAGTTAAGTCTTGGTGGTCCATGACCATGATCCGTGGCCACAAAAAGTATTTAAAGGGTGATGAAGAAAAGGTTGAGAACTATTGGCTATATCAATGTAAAATCAATATTTCCATTTTAGTTAACAATTACTTAAATATTTTATCCTTTAATAGTAACTTTATTAAAAATTACAATTACAATAATACAAATAAATTAAAAATAAAAATAGAAGATGCAGAAAAGAAAAAAATAGAAAAGAAAAAAATAAGAATATGATAAAGAAACAGCAGAGAAATATATAAGAAATTACTTTCTACTTCACAAGTACAGACAATTTAGTAATTTATCACCTTCTCTTGAAATACAACAAATGATCTTTTCTCCCCATATCCCATCTATAAACAATTTCTTAATTGTTTATTGTCATTTCAGTCATGTTGTCAGCAAAAGTCCATTAAGGATTTGTGCACTGATGATGGGTAATGAAATGTTTGCAAGAGAACAACCAAGCTCCGAAAGCACCAAAGACTCCTCGGTTCAATCTTAAACTATAAATATTCTCCTTTATCAGAGTCCATTAAGGGTTACCAGCAATAACACCATACAGTATCTATTTTAACTTAATTTAATTGAATAAACCAACTTTAGATCCCTCCCTTTCACCTCTTCCAATATTGATTTTTAGTCCCTTCAAATAATGTTCTAGAATTTGATTTCTTTTCATTTTTCTTAAAATTTTCTTTTCCTAATCCTTCTCAATCCTCTTTTATAAATCAATATAGAAAAATTATGCTCATCACTCTCTTGGTTTGTTATTTGTATACCCATTATTAAAATATCAGCGGGTTTCTATTGCATGTCCAGTATAACATCTTTTCCCATATCATTCTTGTAGCCAATCATTTTAAAAATCTACCTGTTTCCTCTTCCATAACATCTTTTAAACACATTTATAGAGACAGAAACTCTTAAAATTAACATGTGTCCAAAAATATCTTTCAATATGTCTAAAATTAAAATATTTCATCTTATTCTGTAACTGTAAGTTGAGTTTGAGTATTTTCTCCTTTAACTGTAATCTTTAGCTCCTAGTTTCCTTTAGAGTTTAATTTATAAAGTCCTATGTATTTTTTAAGAATTCAAAACAAAAGCATTTTCCTCTGAGAAGGATTCTTTATAATTAATTCATTCCAAAATCTTTTTTTTAAATTTATCTGGTCTCTTAATCTGTTTGCAACTTTTTAAAATCAAAGTTTTAATATCACTTGTTTTAATATCACTTGCTTGTTTGCTACTATATTCATTTGTGTGAAGTTCAAGTCTTCAGCTTAGTGACTGAATTGGATGTTAAAATGCATCCTTCCAGTTCCGAATATTGTTTCCATGTTCCTCTGACCCTCTATTTTCTATGTTCAGAAGTTGCTTGCCTCTTTTTTCAGGCAATCTAGCCATTTGTTTCAGGCAGGTAAGGAACCTGTGAAGATTGCTCGCTTACTCCAAATATGATCCTAATTGACAGCTCTTGGACAAATTAGAATCCAATAATTAATTGAGAAAGGTGCAATCTTATCCTCCATGGCTACCTTAGCGCCTATTGTTATGGTTGTTGTTTCTGCTTCCTTCTATATTTTGCTCTTCAACTCACTCTACCACACCTGAAGCTGGAGTGATCCTCTTTTAGTTATAAAAGAATGTATGGTAGCAGATACAGAGTATTCAAATCATAATGTATGGGGAGAAAGCTTACTGGCTGAGACTTAAATCCTGTTATGCTCCTCGTGACCATTATTTTATGAGTAGTATATACAGTACATACAAACAAAAGGAAATACTAATAGTCTTCATAATACAATACCTTATTCCTCTATGATCACTTAGTAGTAATTTGGAATAAGAGATGAAGATCCACAAAGAGAGGAAAAGTCTTTATGATCAAGCAAAGGGACAAAAATATTTACACAATTATATTTACAACAACAACTGCCAATGTTCACCAGAGGGCAATGAAGCTGAAGAATATGGGTCTTCATGAACAGTCAAGAATATAGTCTATACATGTTTTTGTCCATCTCATTTTGTTGCTTAGAGGGAACCAATTTAAATAAAACCTTCTTCATCATATAAAATACCACATTGTGTGATAAAACTGTTTTTATTTGATTAGAAGAAAATGATCATGCACAATATCAAAAAGTGGCTTGTTTAAGTGTTCAGCAATCTCTGGCAATTTAATCAAGGAAAATTGTTAGCATAAAATATGTTGCTGAAGATTACAATAGTATTTATATTTTTCCTTTTCTCAAAGACCTCAAAGTGAAAATTCTCATGGGAGAGTCTGCCTAATATCCCCACAACCAGGGAATAGAATAACTAGCCAGTCATGCAGTAGAGATTTGAAGTTGATCTCCTTAGTCTAAATCCAGGACTTTAATCACTATGCTATAAAACTTCCATACATACTGTATGTCTAAAAATGAGCAGTTCCAGATCTGTTTTCTCCTGAATATGAATGGTTGGAATCTCATTTAACTTTGAAGCAGGATAATAACCTGTAAGCAAATCCCAAATATCACCAGTTGAAGAAGCACGTGAACAATCATGAATGTCAGGAATATAATAGAGTACTGTTAAAACAAGCAAGCCAGTAATGATACCTATATCTATCTTTTTTTGCTCTGTTTGCATGCAGAGAATCAGTAGGTTAGGAGTGGATGATGGACATGATGATGATGATGATGATGATAATCTGATTGAATACAGCAATGCTGTTTGATAGCTGAGCTAAGCTCATTAAAGTGTTTTGATTAGAAGGTGCTGAAGTCTTCCCAGTTGAGTGCTGGATCAGGGCCAATGCAATTAAATAACTTGCCTAAGCTTATAAGGTATTAAGCAAAAGAGAATTAAATCCTTATTGCCAGCTCTTGTCTAGTAATTTCACTATGAATGCATCCTTCAATTAGAGTTAAGTGGCAACATAAATGCCTGGAATGTAAGCAATGAGGAAATGATTGTAACAATAGCTAGCTTTGCCTCCTCCCCACACAGAAAGGTGAAGGCTTTTGACCACAATAAATCTGTTCTCTTTATCTTGCACATATTTTCCAAAAAAGGATAACATACTACCCCTTTATAAAGCTTTCCAAACAGCACTTTGGAGAGCTCAGTGCAGTACATCTCTTGCCATGTAGGTTTGGTGATCTTTGTGTGGCACTAGGTCCATCAAAGAAAGGATTTTGCAGAGAGAAACATGGCATGCTGTACACAGGGACATTGCTTGATATTTCAATCTCTCCATCTTTTCAGTGTTATATATTGCTGGGAAGAGGGAAAGGGCTAAGAAATGTTTGAGGCTACAGTGGAAAAATCACTATTAATGAATGATTCTCTATTGACCGGAACAGCTTTGGACATGTATTCACATTTTAACAGCAGTTGATGAATATCTAGTGAACAAAGAGGCTGATGACTACTGGTTATGCCTCACTATCACTATAGTATTACTGTTTTAATTATTCTTTTCTATGCATTTATGTATTTGTGGATCATGCTAGTAAATAATTCCATTTTTAATTAATGGTTTAAAAAAATTATAAACCTATTAATGCTACTGCCATTATCAAGTTAAACAGTTAAATGGGTTAACAGTTTAATTTCATAATGGTGCCTATGAAGGGACAGGTGGCGTGATGAACTACAGAGAAACAGCAATTTCCCAAGAAGAAGGGAGCACATTCCAAGAGAGACAAGAGACATCACAGTCTGGAGCTAGCTAGCTAAGAGACAGAGGAAGAGAGTTAGGATAGATACTCCCTAGAATCCTTTAGGATATATCTTGGGATATATCCTTTACAGCAGCCTTTTTCAACATTTTGATCTTAGAGGAATCCTTGAAATATGTTTTAGACCTTGGGGAAGTCCTGCTCCATCAGGCTCAAATATAGGCCAGAATTTACAAAATTATTATATTCATTTCATGCATCTCATTCCCTAAATCCATATTATCCTTTCTTGTTCTTCCTTTCCACCTCTTCTCCCAAGGACCCCTTTGCAAAATTACAGGAGGACTGAGATCTTGCAACCTCCAAACCCTTCCCTTAATATTTGAACTCCTCACTCTTTCCTGAACTCTTGGCACCCTGATGTCAAAGCGGCCACCACTACTACTACTACTTTATATTTCTTCCATCTTCCATCTAGGTTAAGATCCATGTGTGCATGTGCTTGCCATGTGTCTTGCGATTTGCAGTAGCAGCCATCACAATAAAACTTTTCTTGTGCTGCTCTACAGAGGTGGAAATAAAGAAGAGGGAGTCTAAAAAGAGACAAATGGATTCCCTGAGATCCAGCATCAGCATCATTTTCATTATGATTTAACAGTAATATTGAATGAAGAAATTCTGAATGAATACCAGTAATAATGATAAAAAGGCATTCTATCCATCCTACATTCTAGAATGAGAGAAAGAGAAACATGGAAAGAGGATGCTATTGTGTGAATTCCCCATATGATCTCATGAAGTAGGGTGATTTGCGCAATAAAATCTTTACTGTAAGCATTCTGTATTAGGGATCAAATAATTTCAATAATACTGAAAATAAAGGACCTCCATTTTGGTATGTGGAAGTACTACAGGTCTGGAGAATTAAGTTGAAGGCTGTAAGGAGGCACAAGGGTCTTTCTTTTTTTTTGAATGGTGTATGGCGAGAGCATTTCAATAAGAGCCTACAAGAAAAAGATGACTGTATGTCTGTAATAACGATAACATTTCCAATCTTCTGCTTCATGGGATTGCATTTTCTTTATCAAGTTAATTTAAACAACTCAACTTCCAGAAGTGATTTAATTTACATGAGTGGAAAGTACCAAGTATCCTTTCAGTCTATATTTATAGATATTTGTGTATATCTACTTGTATCTTAGATGTGTCACTAACAAATGCAAAAACTTCAGTAATATTATTTCATTGAAATGTATTATTAATATGCCCAACATGTAATGTTAATTTGTTTTAAGTATTTACTTATTAATCAAACTTAACCACCCACTGCACCTCTTTAATTGACCCATAGTTTACTAATTAATCCAATGCTTGGATTTGCACTATATCGATAAACTAATCACCTACACTCTTTTCATACAGTCTGTCATGCTGAAACATAATTGGCTAACTCATGATTCAATAAATGTAACATGAGCACAATTACAAAGTAACTAGTTTCTTTTTTGCTTAACAATGATCATGTGATCAGGGAGAAGGGTAAATTTAGACAATGTAGTTTTTATGGCTCAAATAGAAACTAATAGTTCATATATCTTAACTATGGCTGGGGGTACAAATGGAAGAGAAGGGAAGATGTATCACTAAACCCCTCTATTTTTTTCTTCTTTTTTACAATGTATTAAAATTTCAAATATAGCAGTGTTTTTATGCTATCATGCTTTTTTCTTCTATTTTCATTATATTTCAAGATTTAACAATAAAGATATAGATTTTTTTTAAATGACACATGAATCTTCTAGATCATATTGTGTAAAGCCTTCCTATTGATGTATACTTCCTGGTACAATATACTCTTGGTTTGAGTCAAAATTAGGAATTCCTCTTCAGAAAACATCCCGAAATGTATCCACTTTCTCAGAAGGCTTCCAGGCAGACTAAAATATTGAAAACATTCCTTCTTTCCCATTAATATTGTCAAACAAGGATGATACAGGAATTCTATTATGAGAATCTTAGGTATTAAGACTGTAAATTCCTTGCTAAGAGTGGCAATAGCTGCAGACTAGTTAGCACCACAGATGTGTCCAGGACACTGATTCCATTCCAGCTCAACTACCTTTTTTTAATGCCATGATCAGATTTCCTATACAGTCCTTGATACATGCTGAGGCACACCAGATAAAAGCACGAAATCCAGCAGTGAAATTATGACATGAAGAAACAGGACATTTGAATAATGCTGAAAAAAGAATTGCAAGGAGATTTTATTTACTTTTTCTCCTTGTGTTGAAACACTATTTTTCCTCATGAAAGTACAATGGTCAAGTATAAATGTTCAAAAACCTAGTCCCAACTTTTATCCCAAATCTGGGTTATCTGATTTGAATTGGTGGTTCAGGAAATAAATTACAATACAAGAAACAACTCAGTTTGTATATTAAAATCCAATAATTTCCCTCTCCTTTGGAACAAATGATAAGCGCTAAAGAAAAGAGAGACTATAAGGAGTTGTTGCACATTTTTTTATTTGATCTTCTTCTGAAAATCTTCCACAACTTGCATTTACTCCTCTCTCTATTGCAGACCCATTTTTGGTTACAGGTAGTCCTTGACTTACAACTGAAAAAAGTGACTTATGACCATTTTTCACACTTGCGACCATTGCAACATCCTCATGGTCATGTAATCAAAATTCAGACACTTGGCAACTGACTCATATTTATGACAGTTGCAGTGTCCTGGGGTCATATGATCACCTTTTGTAACCTTCTTACAAGTAAAACCAATGGAGAAGCCATATTCACTTAACAACTGTGTTACTAATTTAACAAGTGCAGTGATTCAGTTAACTACTGGGGCAAGAAAAGTTGTAAAATGGGGCAAAACTCACTTAATAAATGTTTCACTTATGGTAGTAATGAAAACTTTGGACTCAATTGTGGTCATAAGTCGAGGATGACCTGTATATTGTCAGTGAGCCAGGAATCTGAGTTAAAGGCCTACGATTTCTAGCAACGCAGCACAATTTCCCCAGTTAGATGTTTGTTCTTATTTATTGTATCAGGTAATTCCCAAATTAATGCTTGGTTAAATTCTAAAATTCAAACCTTCATTCATTGCACTCTATCTGTTGTTTGCATGGGAGTTTTATTCTGAAATGGAACAGAAATCTACATCAGCCTTAGATTATCCAGGAGCTCTTTATCCTAAATTAACTTTTGAAGTGAGTTAAGGGAGTTACTCTGTCATTCTAAGATTCTGTGTATATAATTCCCCCAACAATTCATGTGTGATAAAGAAATTACAACAGTCTCGGAATAAGCACTTATAGTGTGACATGCTATTATCTCCAAACAAATGAATAAGCAATCTCTCTATATACAGAATACACTGTTCGAATCTCAAGCATCTTTTAGAAACATATTATCATTGAAATCAAAATTACATAGGCATACAACAAACAGTAAAAAGCATACACCAATACAGAGACACAGGGACACAAATACTGTACACACAGCCGTTTATTTATTTGTTCAATTTATATGACTGACCTTCTATCTAAGAAACCCTGAGTAGACTACAAGATAAAAACAAAGAATTCCTTTACCCACCCACCCACCCAAAAAAGTAAAACTGCATTGAAGGTCAGTAAAACTACTATTCATATATGCCACAACCCCCATGTTAACATACCAACCCCAACAGAGGAGGGAACAGCCAGTATTTCACAATCTTTTGAAAGGCCAATAGGATAGGCCGGTCTGTCTCTCAGGAAGAATTGTTCCCTAGGTCCCACACTGTGACACCAAAGCATGCTTCTGATGTCCCACCAGATGACCCTTTTTATTGATGGTACATGGAGTGTACCCACTTGAGAAGATATGGTGGGGTAGGCAAAAACCACTGGGTAGAGGCAGTCCTACAAGTTACCTGGCTTTATACCATGCTTTAGAGGTGACAATCAGCATCCTGAATTGTACATGGAAGTCTACTGGAAAGCAGTGCAGTTCATATAACAGCAAAATCATACATGCCACTGTATTTTGAACCATCTAAAGCTTCTAAATGCACTTCAAGGGCATTCCATGTAGAGCACATTGCAATAATCCAACTGAGTGGTAACTAGTGAAATATATATTATAAATATATATTACAAGAATCCCTGGAAGTTCACAATGTATAAAAATAATAAAATTGAATTGGTTCAAGTTAATATAATAGTAAATATATTTTGCATAATGAATCCATGTTCTATCAAATTAAAATATATAATTTATTTTATCAATATGATTTCTCTGTCCAAATACAGACACTACATTAATAAAATTTAATATATACTTTCCAGGTATAGCTTATTGAAGAAAGAAAAAAATAAATGAAAAAGAAAACTGGTATAAATTGAAAATAATTAGTACACAAAGCTGCAAATTCAACTTTCTATACTCGTTGACACCATTAAGATTGTGAGTTGTTAAGCAAGTACCTGATGCTATTCCAAAGGTGCTTTTTCAAAAGGCAACTGGAGTTTCTTGGTTGTTGTTTTTTTTAAAAAAAAAACATTTTGTTTCTCATCCAAGAAGCTTCTTCAGCTCAGAACTGAACACCTCATGTGATTGCAACTTGAAATTTCCTGCCAGCTTCCAGCAAGCAAAATCAATGTGAAGCTGAGAGGAAATTGAGAGTTAGTTACCCAGTCATGACAAGCTTTTCCTTAAATAGCTCACAAACAAACCAGGGAGCAGGGACATGCTGTGCGGTGAAAGTGCAGGTTGGGGATTAGGTGTTGTGGCATGGTGTGAATGCAGGCAGGAAAGTGGTGCTGCAGTGTGACATGATAGCAGGCAGGGCATTGGGCACTGTAGCATGGCATGAGTGCAGTTGGGTGGGCAGGACTCTCAGGAGGAGAAACAGTGGAAGTGGGAGCTACTTATAGGAGCAACCAGCAACCTTCCTGTTGGCTTCTCCATTGACTTTGCTTGTGAGAAGTCATCAGGGAATGTTTCAAATGGCAATTCCATGACCATGGGATGCTAAAACAGTTACAAGTACAAGTCAGTTGTCAAGCCCTGAATTGTATTTATATTCTTGCAGGGACATTGGGATGGCTGCAATGTTAGGACCCCTTGTTCAGTGCTACCGTAATTTCAAATGGTCACTGAACAAGTGGTTGCTGAGTGAGGACTATCTGTAAAGAATAAGTGAGAATTTCAGTCGTATCAAATATGCTAATTCTGATACATTCAGGTCTAAAAAAGAGAAGATACACACTTCTCTAAATGGCATAAACCTTGAAGGAAGAAGAACCTAGGAATATATTCAGTGTGTAATTAAGAATAATGATGTATAATTAAATAAAAATTCAGGCTGATTACCATGAAATTAGATGTATTACAAAATGCTATACAGTGGTTCCCTTACAGAACTGGAGATGGCCAATTAATGGTCTATTTTTTCTCCCTCTAATTTCTATAATAGGCTCATGGAGGTGCATAACAAGAGAAATATGAATATAAGGATGTAAATATACTATACATTTTTATTTTTTTAAAATAAATCATGATATTTTAGTTTTTCTTTTTAATAAATTTACAGACATTTCTAAACTTCTGTTTTCACTTTGTCATTACGGGGTATGGAGTGTAAATTAATGAGAAAAAAATGAATTTCAACAACTGTAGAATCAGGCTGCAGCATAGCAAAATTGAAAAAGTGAAGGAGTCTGAATACTTTCTGAATGCCCTGTATATATGTTCAATGGCTTAAACTGGTTTGGACCTAGTTTTTGCTTCCAAAATTGGCAGATGATCTATTCCTGTGTTTTTTATGCAGACAATACAAATATTCTATCCTTTGTAGCAAGCTCATTAAAAAAAGATCCCTGTGGCTTTAACTATTCATTTTCTAGAAGAAAATGTACTATAAAGATAATAATTAGGGATTTTTTTTCTTTAGATGCCAAATCAAACATAAGTAGTGAAGCATAGATAAAGATAAGTTGGATGCTGTATCCCCCCAGATGCTCTTTGGGGGGCACAGATAACTTATGCTACTGAGAATGCTCAAAGAAACTCTACAGCAGGTGAAAATGTCTGGACTTTTGGAATGTTAGATTGATATTTTATCTTTCTGCAATGATCTTGATTGTGGGTTTTTTTCCTATGCTGGTCTTGGAATGTGAAGAAATGATTGATTGGGTTATTGTGTTATAAGGAGACTCAAAATGGTCTCCTGCATTGCTTTGATCAGTTAACCACAAATAATATTTAGCAGAAATTGCTAAATTCACACTTACACACTTGACTGGCCATAATGATATGGTGGCTTTGTCTTCAGAGTATCATTTTAAAGCAGGCAAATCCCAAGCATTTCTGAATCAGATGTTCAAGTCGAAAATCTGTTTTACCATTTATAGAAAGCTCGACCTTTTAGGAATAGAGGCATTCCATTTACAGCTCATTAATAAAAGATATTTTAGACTGGTATTTACTGAGATGACTGTCTTGTACAACCAAATAAATCTATTTTAGTTATTAACTAATTAGCTAATTTACCTGGTTGTGATAAAGATCAGAAGTTACTTCTTTATACATTTCTTTTTTTCTTTTTCTTTCTTTGTATTTTTAATCCTTCTATTTCTTCTTCTTTCTCTGAATTTAGTTTGTATGTTTCTAGAATTATTAAAATCTTCAATAAAATATTTTTAGAAAGAATAATAAATTATAATAATTTTTTATAAAATATTTTTAAGGAATTTGGTTTGGAAGAAATGCTTTGGAAATCTTTGGATATCTGGGAATCAGAGCACAGCAACTCACTGCTGATTTATTAAAACTGCCACTACTTTTTCTAAAGTTGTGCAGTTATTTTGGAAACTTTGCAACTTCATGATCTTGAACAAACAATTTAATAAATCATGAACAGATGCTGCTAAGGCACCTCTTCTGAACTAAATTTAAAAAACGTGTACTATTAAGTTTTGTCATTTAATAAATAAATATATTTCTTTTTTAAAGTAAGAAATATGATTTCTTCTTGGGCAAAGCAACATAATACTATGAATAACTCAATACCGTCTGTGCTGACTTGTCTCTGCTGACTCTTCAGAAATATATCTGTTCCTAACCCTACTTAGAGATGCTGATATGTGATTCAAAGATACAAGTCTTTTCAAAGAAATCCATTAACTACTAGTGAAATTGACCCACAGTGGTGGTGAAACTATATGTGTGTATGCTTTACTAAAATAATGAGCAATATATCCTTTTTTTTTAGTAAAAAAGAGTTCAGGATTGTTCCCACATAGCAAAACTAAAATCTGGGAAATTTCAATGATTCTTTACAACTTATTCCAGAAAGAATAGGTCATAAGCATCAATTAAGACTTCCTAGCTAAAATTTAATTTTATAAACAGCAAGCTGTTTCAGATTAGGATCTGTGGAACTGACCTAAAATGTCAGTATATTTTTCAGGAAGCACAAGGAACCTGCAGCATTGTTCATCTGGCACAAATATTGTATTCATTACAGCTTTTGTTCAAAAGAACTTTGATTTTAGGTTCTGTTGCACCCTGTGCGGCTTTCTTAAATTGCCATTTTGAGTACCAAGAAACCTATGATTAATAACAACTGCTCTTACCACTCAGAATCATTCTTTTCTTCAGTCATCTCTCCTCTTTTAAGAGTCATTATATCAGGGTATATGATTAAGTTCTTCATATATAGATTTGCAAAATACCATCTGCAAGTTTGTCAGAAGATTAACTTATTATCCAAGCCAAGGCACTGACTCATATTCTGAGTAACTAGCTTTTTCTAATTGCTGGCTTTTGAGATTTCACTGTAGATTTTAATTCTTGTAACCCTTATCCAACACTGCTGGTTACTTTGTTGGCTATCGATTAAAAACCAAAGTCTAATATACAGTATAAGAGGGTACTAGTCAGTGCTTTTTTTGTAAAAAAAAAAAAGTGCCGGAACTCGCACATGTCATACAACCCGCCTTGCCTACCCTACAAGGTTCCATCCAAAAAAGGTGCCGGAACTCCGTTCTGGGCGTTCTATGACAAAAAAAAAGCCCTGGTACTAGTTAATGAAATAGTGAAGGAGTATTGCAAGACTTTTATTGGAAATCAGCTGTTTGAAAAAGATGCATTGAATCACCTGCTTAGATTAAGTACTGTTTTATACACATACATACAGTACAGTACAGTATACATCAGTATTTATCAGCAATACACTTGTGAAATGGTAATTCTGGGACTTGCAGCTCAACAGTCTAAATGGCATCAAGTTGAGGGAAGGCTGCTATATAAAATATGAATTTACTTCAGAAAGATGAACACATCACATGAACCACCCTTCCCAATACATGTCAATATAACTTCTTCCAACTGTCAGGCTGGACTCTACTGAGATCCTAAACTTCTACTTTTCTTTTAGGCATTTCTTTATGGCAAAACATCTGTCAACAGGATGATGCTGTATTTACAATATTGGACTACAATTGAGCAGATCCTGGTTCAAACTGATACTGAGCCATGGAAGCTAATTGGGTGACTCTGCATCTGTCACCAAATCTCAGTCCAGTTATAGGTGTAAAATGGATGATGTCCTACATATGCTGGCTCAAATTCCTGAAACACTAATGGCATAGAAAGCTAGGGAATAATAAGCATGAACAATAAGATAGATTCATTTGACAACAGAACTGACATAAGTTATTTATTTATTTAATTTGATTTTAGAATAGATATTTATTGTGATTTTTATTATCGCCTGTTTACCGCCCTGAGTCCCGTAAGGGAGATAGGGCGGTATACAAATCTAAATAAACATAAACATAAACATAAACATTTTTGGGAATAGTAGTCAAGTCAGATGGTCTTCACAAACCAGTTCAATGTAATTATTTGTTTCTAATGTCTCTGGCAAAATTTCTGCGGAGATGTCATACTATGTTTTTAAAAATGACAATTTGCTAAATGTGAAGCAAACAAGAATAATCAGGCTGGGACAATGCAGTTCAATGAATTTGCCAAGTTAAACAGAGTCCACCGGCACAATGTGGGAGCTTCAATAGGACTGATATATTTCCTGATTTCACTGCCAGCTTATAAAAACAGGGTGAGAATGGAAGTTACCAAGCAAGGCTTTGCAGGGATATTGGGCTGTATTCTGCTGGCAGATCCTGAGTTGTTCCAGCTGGTATAACTTCATGAAGCACATTTTGTTCCAACAAATGCTTGATGCATTAGTCTTCATTTGTGTACAAACTCTTTTCATTTTAATTCTTTATATAGAATCTGCCAACTTCTGGGAAGTTCTTCTTGGAGTTCCTAGTGAAATATTCTGTTTTATAAGAGCCAGTGACTTCCCATAGATTCCTTCAATAGAAATATATCTGCTGAGCAATGCAAAGAAAATGTAATACATCTACAAGTTCTCCTATTACTGCCATGTGTGCCAACCATCTTTGGCTTACTGTGGAATCAGTTCCGATGCAGAAGCACAACTACAGAAGAAAAATTACTGAATGAACCACAAAACTCAACATAGTCCAGTTGGTGAGGTGCAATAGTTCATGGCCTTTGGTCATATTTGAACAAGCAGAGGTCTCTTCTGAAATGTTCTTCATCAGATTCAAGCAATATTGCCAGAGAAAATGTTTGATGAAATATGTGTACACACCAGAGACGGTCATATGATGCTGCAGAACATCCCTATAGCATGCATTGCTACCACACATTGGTGCTAAGGCAGGGTATGCAATAAAAGTAAACTTGGATTAAAACGCTCCTTTAAATTCTTCTACTATTTATTAATACTCAGATTGCTATATACTAAAGTGAGATTTTGAAATTCGAAGTGTCAAAATCTGTCCTTTTTTAAAAAATTAGGCTTTCAGTTCTTGAAATTACTAACATGGCAATTCTGTTTCTATTTTTCTCTTTTGTATATTTTCTGCCATAATAACAAAAAACCTTGCAGTGGAAATGTTCCAGCCAGAGGCAGGCTTTGTCCCGAATTTTGGACAATTCCAGATAACTAGAATGATTCAGATACATGTGCTGTTTACGTCTTCAGTGTCTTAATTTCTATTGTTATTTTCTTCTTCTCTATATATTTTTACCTGTAGAATAAAGATATAACTGCAGTGACTTTGTATTCTGTAATTTACAGCAAGAAAACATTGGAGCAAACAATGTGTGCAGACTTTATTAAAACCAAATCAAATAACAAAAAGGGGATTCTTTCAATTTAAATACTGTTTCAGTGAGTATCCAAAAATAGTGTGAAAATAAGAGGTTTATCAAAGGGATTATCTAGTCATCTCATGGGTGGACTATTGTAATGTGATAATGGTTCTACTGTAACAACCCTGGCAAGACTGAATAGCTTTGGGGCATGGAGTCCCAAGATCCAGAACTTTGACATCTTTGTGCTGGATGGCATGGATCCGGTCCACAACTTGGGGGTTCTCCTGGACTCGCAACTGCTGCTCAAAGAGTAGATGGCAGTCGTGGCTAGGAGAGCCTTTGTACAACTTTGGATTGTAATCAGTTGTGGCCTTTCCTGGCTCAGGAATCCTGCAGTCAGTCATTCAAGACCTAGTCATCTTGTGTTTGGACTATTGCAATGCGCTCTATATGGGGCTACCCTTGAAGAACATTCGAAGGCTACCGCTGGTACAGAATGCAGTGGCATGGACAGTTCTTGGCGCCCCAAGGTGGCCCCTATCACACCATTGCTTCACGAGCTGCACTGGTTGCCAGTTTGCTTCCATATGCAATTCAAGGTATCGGTAATCCCCTTTAAAGCCGTATGTGGCATGATCGTCTACTTAGGGGACTGTCTCATCCCATTGGGATTGATCTGCCCCACTTGTGCCGGGAGAGAAGGCATGCTGCAAGCCCATCAGCCAGGGTATTCTGGCTGGCATGGTCCAGGAGAAGGGCCATCTCTGCTGTTGAGCCTGCCCTTTGGGACATCTTGGCACTCAGAGTGAGGTCTGCTCCAACCCTCCTGACTTTCCATAAGAGCCTAAAGACCTGACTCGGTCAACTGGTTTGGGGCTCCAAAGGAGAGGCTTCTTGTTGGGGATGGTTGATAAATTAATAGCAATTTCCCCTCCTCCGCTCACCCTACTCCCTCCCTCTACATCTTTTATTGTATTCTGTATTTTTATACTTTTATAAAGTATTTTATTTAAATAGTTTTATTTTTTTAATATTGTCAGCCACCAGGAATTACTTTTATTGTATTCTGTATTTTTATACTTTTATAAAGTATTTTATTTAAATAGTTTTATTTTTTTTAATATTGTCAGCCACCAGGAATTAAAATGATGGCCAATAAATTGGATAAATAATAAATTATTGCTGAACTACCACCCACTAAACAAATGGACTCTTACAATAGTCTTTTCATAAAAAACCTACTGAAGAGCACTGCATGGGGCTATATACCACATTAGCTATATATCACATTATAAGAAAGGAGATGTGCAATCTGAGAGTAAATTCAAATATGAAATTGTAGTCAAGAATGGATGAAATGAGTCATTGGTAAAATTAAAAACTCCATCCAGTCTTCAAACTTACAGAAAATGTTTGATATGGAAAACTAAGAGAAGGACTTCCGGTTTTGTGTCACGGTGAGATGGACGCAGGAAGGCAGGGCTCTGCCTTCTGTGCCCAATTTTGCCCTGCTGGGGGCCCTAAAAAGGGCCTAAAGCAGGGGTGTCAAACTCAATTTCACTGAGGGCCACATCAGGTTTGTGGTAGACCTTGGGGGGTGTGGGGGGCATGGTTGGGGTGGGCATGGCCAGCTTGACGTTGCTTGTGTTGGGGGCACCTGTGTGGCCCGGGCGGGCCTGGGGGGATCCACTGTCTCACACTGGAATGTGAGTCTTGTAATTCATCAGAGCCTCCCTCTGACTCTGATGGCTCCCCAGGCTCCTCCTCCTCCTCCTCCTCCTCAGATTCCCTGGACTCAGCTGTTGAGAACACAGGCTGGCACGGAATCACGACAGCCGGGTTGGGGTGGGCAAGGGCTGGGGCAGCAGTGGCCGGTCCTTTGCCATTTCTGGAATAGCTCCAGGGCCAAATCTGAGCCCTTGGAGGGCTGGACTTGGCCTGCGGGCCTTGTGTTTGACATGTCTGGCCTAAAGTCACACCAAAGAGGCAATGAAGAAGGAGGAGTGTCTTGTCAATCACAGAGAGATGGCAGTCTTTCAATTTGATCTGAGAAAAGCCCTCCAAACCGGCAGGAGAAATACTGGCTATATTCCTATGGCCAGCCATTAGCTGCTGACAACCAAAGAAGAAAAGCACCAATTAACACATTGTAAACAACATGTTTGGAACTGGGTGAGAATATTGATCCTTCCTTTACTATTTTACAACTGAATTTCCGGGGAAAGGCTCCCAAGAAGCTAAAAACCTCTGAATGTGAATGGAAGCGGTGTTTTAATTTCTATGGGGGACAGAAATGTACAATATTGAAGTGGAAGTAACATAAAGTTATAGTTTTGAAATCTGAGAACTGAGATAATTGTTAAGATTTTGTCTTTGAAAAAAACGAAAGAAAAAAAACATTGAGGTGAAACGTAAGAAATCAATCCTTTGTTTTAAGAGTGGAAAATGGATTTTGAATGACATCTAGTGGTGGATCTGAGTACAGCACTATAACTAGATTCCTGCCTGCTTGGTGATTCCTAGCCTAAGGGAAAACAGCTGCCAATAAAGGAAAATATTTTGGCATACTTATCACCCTGAACTTGTTGGATTATAAACACCCACTAAGCTTGGACTTTTAATCTCAAGAGCTAGTGGAAGGGAAAGAAAAACTTGACCTTTGATTATGCCTGGCTGGGAGAGACTTTTGAGCTGTTTTCAAGGGATGTTGAACACTTTGAACATTTTGAACATTGTGGATTGTAACCATGCCTGACTGACAATTTTTGGATGCCTGAGACAAAGGATCGCTATAAAATATTGCTTTTGGGACTGGACATGTATTCTAAAATATATTGGATTATAAAGGCTGCATATAAAGACCAGAAAGCTAGAGGAAACTTTGTTTTACTCTTACTGAGACTGGTGATATTAGAGGATCTCCAGGAATGATGCCTCAAGAAAAAACAAATACCTTTCAGAAGGAAATATACTCTATGCTAAAACTAATTCACCAAACAATTGTTGCATACAAAGAGGACATAAAAAGAAACCACAATGAGGCCAAAAATAATTTAGATAATATAAATGAGCAAATCTCCAAATTAAATCTACAACTACAAAGTTCCCAGACAACAACTACAAAGTATGAACAAATAAACCAGAAATCGGAAGATGAAGCAGAGGAAATGGACCTAGAGACAGAAGAGATGAAAGAAGGGAAAAATAAACTACCATATACAAATGAAATACTGCAAGACCTACCCATAACAATGAAATTGCAAAAGACCCTTTACCCTTTAAGTTTGCAAGATACACCTGATGACAAGGAAAAAGATTTTGGGGAATGGAACATAGAGCTGTCAGGGGAAATGCTACAATTTGGGAGACAAAAGATGAGGGGAGAAATTGAGGGAGAAGGAAGGTGGGAGTTGCTTAAGGAACATAAATGGATGGAATTCCCCCTCAAAAATACCCTACCTAAATTATCTTCCTCATGCCAAGCAACTTTCATTAAAATAGAAAGAAAATTCCTGGGCAATTTAATTGCCTTGGCTTGGAAAGCTACTTGGCAAAAAAAGAAAGTGAGAGTTAGATTTAAAAAATAGAAGATTTGACCTATTAGAGGGGGCATCATATGTCTAAGTACTTGTTTGAATATGGTTAAAAGAACGAATGACCCTTAGATATATTTAGACTTTTATAATGAAAGATATGATTTAGAATTAAAATAGCATTTTTCCCTCTTCTTTTGATATGGGAAATATGAAAATAAAGGGAGGATTGGTATGAATAAAATTTTTAGCTATAGAAATGTAATTAACATTGAGAAAATCATAACTGACAAAGATACTTTAAATATTGATGAGAAAATAAACCTTAATAAGAACATGAAAAACAGGATATTGAATAATGAATTGATATTATTGTTATTTGTATTATATTAGTAAAATATGATGAAGATGTTGATCTCTGACTCTCTTTACATCAATCATACCAAGAATTGTAATTGTGTAATGAGGGGGAAATGGAAAAAATATGGGGAAGAAAGGAGGATCAGGGAAAAAATACTGGATTGTGCAGTACTGAATAGACTTATATTGAAGAAGTTAATGCTAAATATGTGAACCCAGACAACATGCTGTTTACTAAGCTCTAAAGATTGTAATTCTTAAAAATTAATAAAACTTTAAAAGATAAAAAAGGAAAATTAAGAGAAGAAAAATCTGCCTGTTTGTGCATGTCACAGAAAGATAAAAAATGGTTTCTGTGCCACAAAATGAACAAAACAGATGAAAAGCAGATAGTAAGAAATCAAAAGTAAGTGTTATTAAGTGAGAGGAATGTAAGCTAATCTAACAACATTTGCTGCCACTTCCCTTTCCTCCTTTCTGAATGTCACCTGCTGTTGCTGCTGCTGCTGTGCTAGACCAGAAGAGCTAATAATAAAAGTCTGGGATTTAATTCTCCAATTCTCTTCTTCAACTTGCTGGGAAACCCAAAGACTGGAAGAACCACCATGTCTCCTCCTTGGTCATTTCTCTTCTACAAAAGAAGAATCCTACAAAGATTCGGTCTTTGACTGACAGCTCAGGCGCCCCAGCTTTGATCTCCAATAATTTCTCATTTAAGCTCTCATCATGTCCAACCTAGCCAAGAAAAGTTCATCTTGACTTGTCCGGACTTGGCAATCTTCATCTCCTTCATTTCAACCACCATCAACTATTTTCAGCCCCCTGTTCCTGACCTTTCCATTTTCCTCCTCCTCCTCCTCCACCTCCTCCTCCTCCTCCTCCTCCTCCTCTGGGTTTAGGTAGTCAAGTTAATCAAAAAGCACAATAAATAATAGTCAAGAACTGTTTATTTTAGACATGATTAGAAATGTCTATATAATATATAAGGTATTAAAAATCAGATCTGACTTCACATGTGTCTGAAAAATCTTAAGAACAGAAATTCAGAGTTCCATATATCTTTGAGAAATAACTCCAAACTTTCCTATGAAGAAAATATGGTTAAAGCTATAGAGATTTATTTTAACAGATGCTAGTAAGCAATTATGGTCAAACAGAGAGATAGACTGCTTGCTAATGCTGGAAAGGTTTACTAAGAATTTTCTGGGATGGTAAATTACTAAGAGGAAGAAGAATATGCCATAATTGCTGCTCAAAATTATATTCTGCATAAATATATTTATTGGCAGGAAATTATTTTTTAGTTTATAGAAACAATACTTTAAACCAATACTCATAATGCAAAAGACTTATTTTAAATGAAAATGGCAAGAGGGAGGGAGGGAGGAAAGGAGGGAGGGAGAGAGAGATACATGCTCATGTGCATCAAACTGAAAGAATTATGTGAAATAAATCGTTTGCAAATCTGTTTCCAAATATCAAGACCAACCATATTTTAATATCAGTGTTGTCTGGGAGCTCCTATGAAGATTTTCTAGATCACTGGTAGTTGAAGCTAAAACCTTTGTGTCAAGGCAACTGAACCATGACTTGCACCAATAAAAATCAAGAAGGTGGGTTGAAGACCATCTGAGAGTATCACTGTTGGAAACAATACTTCTGCAAACATTCTCCACATCTTTTGCTTGAAATAATCATTGATAATTAGTATTCAAACTGTTTCTGACTGTGAGGTCTAGGAAAGTATTCTGGATAGGTACAAAACCCAGGCAAATTTACTTTTAGGTTGAAAAACTGGAATATGTAGGATTACTTCTGTGATTCAAGTATTATACATGTAGCAGTTTTATATCCAGTTCTTGAGAACATGGAGTTGGATCATATTCTGAGAGTTATTGGAATAATGTTAGGAAAAAGAAGAATAGATTTAAATAGATGGTTTTGGCTCAGAAAGACCTATTACCATTGTTCTATTTGAAAAATAGAACAATTGTTCTATTTGAGCCATATTAAGATATATTTCTAATGTTTTTCATATAAAAGATTCATTAATATGCTAATAGATCAGCTGTTGTTTGAGTATCCTCTCATGCTCATATTAATTTTCTGAAATATTCTGACAAAACAATAATGTAATGTAATAACTAATCAGTCAGTGCTCAGCCATCCAGAGAATTTGATGTAAAAAGCATACCAATATACTTTTCAAGACCAAATGCTAAATGAGGAAATTGTGTTATATTGTCTGTAAGCTTCGATTTGCTCAAAATGCACTATTAAATTTAACAAGAATCACAAATGGATAATTCTTTAATGCAAGCCTTCCTGGCTCTCTCTTTTTTTTCTTGCTGATAAAAATACATACAGTATAGGATGACATAAAGCCAGAATGGTTGTCATTTCTAAAAAAAATAATTTTGGGGATTTTGAAAGGATTCAGTTAAAAGATGTAGTCCGGTCTTACTATTGTTACTACTACTACTGCCCATCCCAGTTTAAAGTCATTAATGATTAATGACTTTGTTAACTGTTTATAATGAGAGAATGGGCTATTGTTGCATCTCCCCTAATTCTGACTTGAGTATAATATTTGAAAGATGAAGGCTGTACACTTCCTATGTTCATATTTTATTTGGGGGGGGTTCTTTTTTTTAAAAAAAATATGTGATTTGAACAAACCTTTCAAATAATGCAAATGTGAAGTGTTTTTCAGGATGAGCTTGACTCCTGGGGACTTCATGAATATGTAATATATGTAGTGTTCTTAGCAGCAAAATGAAAAACTTTATATTGCCTTTTTAAAGGATGTTTTTACAATTTTCCAGTCTAATCTGCCCTGGCATTGCATAGACTTGCTTAATACTAACCATGCCAGATCCTGCTTGGCTTCCACACCCACGTAAGATCAATAAAGGGTAACCTTAAAAATGGAATGACACATGGGTATCATTATTTCCATATTCTGCTTTCATAATTGTTTTATTTTATCTTACTCTACTATGGCTTTAATTCCTCAGTAGTTTTATTTGACATTCCTTCCATCCCACCATCTTTGTAGTCATAGAAACAATCAAATAACAGAATGATCTTGAAAGATGTGAAAATTGGCTTCAGCTTTCTTTTTAATAAAATAATTACTATTTGTTGAACTGCTTTAATCTTCCTTTTGTTTACCGCATGCATCCTTGTCAGATTAATTAATTATAAATAGTATAAATGGCTGATTTTCAATTAGGAGAGGAGAAAAATCAGTCATGCATGAACTTTAGGTTAATGTAGAACAGAACGTAATCCACTCATTCTGGCCTTTGGCAGACTGTATTCCCTTCCTTAGACAGTGGTTTGGAAAGATTCCATGAAATAATGAAAGCAAACAAGCCCATCATACATATATGCATGTATCTGTGTGGGTGTGTATGTATGGCATGTATAAGCACACACAGTCTAAATTATGCTTATCAGGTGCTTCAATAAATTTTTTGTTTTCAGAACCTGCTCAGGGTTCTTGGAAGAGACAAAGTAGGAGAGAAATCATATTGCCTTCAGTTTGGATGAGGTTAGGTATGCCCTTCTTCTCTTCAGTGCTATCCTCATATACAACATATGTGAAAGCAACTTCCTTGGAAGACTTTGTACTGCTTGGTTCAATTGAGCAATAGGTCCAGCTGTCATGGGCCTATCTTGCAAATGAGAAAATTATCTGGCAGCTGAACCCACTTTCTTAAAGACCCTGTAACTGACTGATAAATGTTGACTTATTTTCAAATATTATGCCATTCCATACAAAGGATTGTTCTACTGAAGATGTTAATTTAAGCCCCACCCCCCACCCCCCACCCCCCACCCCCCGGACTTCCCAAACCTAATCCCAGGATACTATTCAACTAAAAGTAAACTAC
>NW_015386529.1:758976-783772 GCF_001527695.2 Protobothrops mucrosquamatus
TCTTAAATCTCTGTTGATAAAAGAGCTGCATTATTTCATTACGTCTCGACTTTCTTGTAAAGTATATCACTATATCTCTAGGTAAATTTTTTTGTCTTGCAAACCAAGAATTCACCCTAAAAACACGCTCTATTTCCAGATAAATTTCTTGACCACACGACAAGGCATCCCCAAGTGCATCTGCAATTACTTGTCTTAAATTCTCCTTTGGATCCTCAGCCAATCCACGAATCCGAATTGCAAACTCCATATCACGAAATTGGGCAATCAGCACATCACTCTTAACATTTTCCAGACTCTCCTCTACAAGCTCAAGTCTATGGTCACTTCCTTCTGCTTTTTGCTAATTCTCTTCCACCCTTTCTGCTATTGCGTCCACATAGTCAGCCAAACCTTTAAAAGCAGTTGCCACATTCGCACAATAATCATCCTGCTTCTGTGCTAGATCTTGCTGTTGTTGTGATAAGTCCAATTGTTGCTGCGATAGTTGATCAAATCTATTTTGCATTTTAACATCCATCTCTTGAAACATCTCAGTCATTTGCTTAATAGTTGCGGCCATCAAATCCTGCAGCTCTCTGCCAGAAGGCGGTGGGGACGAAGAAGATGGAGGGTGTGACGGGTGGGAAGTTTTTGAAGTTGGCTGGGGTGTCTGAGTCATCGGAGATGTGTATTTTACGATCGAAGGCACAGTTTTTTTCGAAGCCATATTTGCAATAAAGTCCAATTTGTTAAAAAGTCTTATAAGCAATTCAGCCAAAGCAGATAATGCGCCAGTTAAAAGTAGCAAGAGTTCAAACCGGAAATCACTTTCACTTCTTGCTGAAAAGTATCAAGCCATCGCCATTTTAAGTTCACTTTCCCTCAATCCAACTCAAATATAGGGAAGAACGTATTATCCAAGTTAGAGTATAGTCCAAAGATACAAAACAGACTTCCAGGGTCGGTTCGTCTGCTTACAAGGCAAACTCACAGTTAACTTTAAGTTGCAGCGGTGGCGGCGGCTTCTAGCTTCGCTACGGCGAAGGCGTCCTGGATCGCGGAGAAGCCCGGGGCTCCGGAGGAGTTCTCACCTACATCGTCCACAAGGGACGACTCGGGAACTCAACTCCTACCTCGGGNATCGCCATTTTAAGTTCACTTTCCCTCAATCCAACTCAGATATAGGGAAGAACGTATTATCCAAGTTAGAGTATAGTCCAAAAATACAAAACAGACTTCCAGGGTCGGTTCGTCTGCTTACAAGGCAAACTCACAGTTAACTTTAAGTTGCAGCGGTGGCGGCGGCTTCTAGCTTCGCTACGGCGAAGGCGTCCTGGATTGCGGAGAAGTCCGGGGCTCCGGAGGAGTTCTCACCTACATCGTCCACAAGGGACGACTCGGGAACTCAACTCCTACCTCGGGCAGCTCACCTATCCCCCTATACCCAGGGGAAAGGTATCAAGTTCTACTGAAGATGTTGATCAGATGTCTTAGTTGGTACTGTTGAGACATACCAAAAACTAAAGAGTTTGTTACAATGACCTTGAGCTTGTTTGGAGGTTTTAGCAAAGGAGATTTTTTTTAAAAAATGTTATCCTGCCTTTATTATTTTTAGAAATAACTCTAGGTGGCAAGCATACTTCATACTCCTCTCTCCTATTTTCCCCATAAAAACAATCCTATGAAGATGGGCTGAGAGAGTGTGCCTGGCCCACAATCACTTAGCTAGCTTTCATGACTAAGGTAGGTCTAGAACCCATAACAGATGTTGCAGCCTGGCTGTTCTCTCTTTCTTATTACAGTGGGACATCCAATTATCCACATTAACATTCAAAGAGATCTGCCCTCTTTGTTCCTGAGACATAGTACTCATTGCCATAACAATTCAGGAGCATTTTGCTTACATTGCCTTCCCAAACATTGTTTGAAATTGAATCTTTTCAGGCCTAGGTGGGCTTCAGAATAGCCCTTCACTCTAGCCACTACACTATCAGCTAATAATTTGGCTCTAACAATATGCAACTTGCTTAAGACCAGAATACTTGCTATAACAGTAATGGCCCCATCAAAAATAACAAAAATAAATGAAAAACTAATATATGCATACAACACCTCTCCCCTTCCCACAATAATAATTTGATAGTTTAATAGTTAAGCCTTCTTATGCTTGAAATGAATTGATTTAAGCATAGCTATTCCCACTCCAGATCCAATTTGTTTCAGAAAGTAACTGTGCATTCTGTTCAAATCACACTAGGATTCCATTCTCCGTATACTGAAGGATATGATAAGATTAAGTCCCTTCTATTTCTCCCCTAATTTCCCCTCTTTTCTCTTCATATTGAATCAGTTAATTCCTATCCTTCAATCTATCTACTATCCTCTCTTTTCTTCCTTTAGTTTAGTAGCAAGCCCTGAAATGGCATTATACATCTTAGGCTATAATGCTGCATGACACATGTAGAAATAAACCTGGCAAAGATCCCTTTCCCTAAGGTCAGGATAAAATTTGAAAATAACACGCAATTCACTTTTCCCTCACTGGCTATGTTTGCTATGGTTTGAAGAACAAATAGGGCCACAGATTCAGTACTGGGATGCATATTTCTTGGCAGGCAATGATCAGCAATAAGGAAATTCAGGAAATAGTGCTCAGATCACAGAGGTGACTGGTGCTGTTAAATCTAATCATATAGGAACAGTACAGGTAGATACCAATGTTCAGATCCTGTTACTATATTTACATGCCTAATGATTGGGATCACAATAATGGGAAACTGATGAAAAAGCACAGAAGAGAATGCTATTTCAGTTGTTTTCGTGAGCTGTGAGGAAAAAGATTATTATTCTCCCAAGAAAGAACATCCTACTGCTGTAGATAAAAGAGACAGACCAACTCCAGCAGAGAATAACTAAGCAAAAGAGCACAAGTCCATGAATAACAGCTGTGTCTGTATAATAGAGCATCTCTTTCCACAAGGAACTTGGAGTTGTTAACATTAAGATTAGACAACAGACGTTTGACAGTTCACAAAGAGTTACAGCTATTGGTTCTTTGTAGCTTTTTAAAAAAATGTGGCTTATTTTTAATTTCTCTCCAAAACCATTTTAGGTTTGTCTTGGATTTTGGATATCTTTAAATCATTGGATATATTGAAATCTTACTCCTGTTTACAAATGTAGAATTCATTTCTATAGCTCTATCAAGTATCCTTTAGAATTTATGCTAGTTATTTGCCAACATTTTACCCATGTAGATACTACCTCATATTTCATAGATTATTACTGTATGTTATGTTGTTCACAAGAGTAGACTTTTTACTGAGTGGTTATCTGCATGAATAAACTGTCTGCTTAGCATCTCAGCTATAGCCATCTACATATGCTTGTAATAGAGCAAAGATCAGCAAATGAAAACTGGAATTGGTGTCTGAAAAATGTTTCTTGTGGGACAATCATATTATAATATGCTGGTGCAAATAGGCAGAGCAAAAAAGTTGGGCAAAACCAATTTGAGCAGACAAGTTCTTATAGAAAATCATATACTAGGGAAGTTGGCACTTTCCCCAAAAGAAATCTTAGCATTTTAGACATGTCTAATAAGAAACAATTCTAATCACTTATCACACTTTCATTATCTAATTACATTAAAAAAAACTCAGAAGTTTCTCTAGTTTGATTAAAAGGGAAAAAGAATTAGAGGTTATAGAAATCTCAGCAACTAATCCAATGTATCTCTAAGTTCACTAGAGTGCAGCTTTCTTAGTTCTCTTGATGCACCTGAGAGACAGCTTCTATTGATTATTATGGTTGGCTGCACAGTCAGCTAGGTGTTTAGACTGGATTTGCCCTTTTTATCCACCTATTGAGTTCTTCCCAAGGACCTGAGATAGGCAGGTATTGTTTGATGGTGTTACACTGTAAATGTATCCTAGGAGGAGTAAGCTGTTCCAAGCAAAACCTCTGCAATTGACCAATGGTGATTTTGTCAATGCCAATGTTGTTCAAGAGGTGCTCCAGTTGTTTTGGGATTGCCTATTAATATTGGCACTATCTTTGCTTTCTTTTGCCACAATCAATATATTTCCATTTGCAAGTCTTTGAATTTCTCCAGGTTTTTTTTTCTCCAGGTTTTTTTTACTCCAGGTTTTTCTTTTTTACTCTGCTGTCTCCAGGTACTACAATATCCACTTTTCAGACTTTGTCTTTCTTAACAATTGTTAAGTCTGGTGTGTTATTATTTATTTTTATTCCCAACTGCTGTTTTTAAAACAGGCCAAGCCCCGTGAGTAGTAACTCAAGAGAGGAGGGAGAGAGTGACCAGAACTGCTGGAAAAGCAACAAAGTCCCTGAAAGTTCAGTTTCCATTGTATGAATTTGCCCTTCTGGGAGTCCTTGGTTAGCGACTGTTTGAAGCTACTCATAGCCTGGTTCTGAAATTTGTACTGCTGCCCCCATCCCCCAGTCCTAAAGTGAGGACTGCCTGTACTCACTGAACAGTTTAAAGGAGGAAAGGGGAATAAGAAGATGTGGTGATTCTGCTGGTGAGATAGATAACAGCTAATCTAGGAACAGCAGTGGGGCAAACTTTGGTGTACCAGCAACAGTTCTTCCCTCCCTCCATACTTATTTTCTATTATACCTCCTATGCAACTAGATTTATTAAGGTGTCCATCAATTACAGCAGTATATCTAAGTGAATTGCTGATTCTGATAATATGACTTCTCATAAATAGAGATTCTGTGAGGGTAATCTTCAGACAGGATAATGCCTCATTAAATATAACCTAAACATAATTTTAGTTAAGAACAAAAAATGTTCCTTACATAATTGCTATCATCTTTTAGAGCAGCAAAAGATGCTGTCAGTTCAGAAACTGTGACAGTAAGTGCTCAAAACCACACCTGGTTCTCATCAGCATTATAAATCTTCCCAATCTAATCCATTCTGGTCTGAATTAAGTGATTATCACGTCAAGCTGGGAACATGAGCCCAAAGCAGTGCATCAGCTTTGAAATACCCCACAACAGATTACAATGTTCAGAACATTAAAAAAAAAACCTTCTGCACATTTACATGAACAAAACGTACCCACTTTTGAAACGGAGCACAGTGTAATCTGATCAAATGTTCTACCATATATGCAAAAATACCACTTTGATGTGCAGCATGGAACTATCTTCCCTCCCCATGTAACTTCTATGATCAAGTGGAGACGTGAATCTCTTTTAGAAATGAAAGAATCTTAAAAATGAAAGTCTGTAGAGTGGGAAGTTTGAAAACATGAAAGAACATGTCCATGGGCATCCCCTATATACTACATGGACAATTTAGGATTTAGGAACAGAAGAAACCACTTTGTACAAAATCAGACCATTGATCCCTTTAGCATAGTAGAGCCTACACCGACTTCCTAGGGTTCCCAAGGATTTAAGATACTTCCAACCCCACCCCCCAACCTTATATAAAAATGCTAAGGTGTGGTTGTGAGAACTTTTGTATGCAGGGCATGGGGTTAACCACTGAGTAAAATGAAAAGCACACACAATCTAGTTTTCTAATGTTCTGAACTGGGAACAAATTACTTTATGTTGTGTTCTGCTCTCTCCTATTTCCTGCCCAAAGGTGGTTTTATTGAGTTAAGTATTGTGCAATTATCCTTTTTCTCAGAATATTTGGGGATTGTTTATGTGAAACGGTCTTCTGTTAGCAACTTTTCCCTGTTTTCCCAGTATTGCTTTTTAAAAATCGGGTAATCTCTGAAGGAAAGAAAAATAGAACAGCTGCACATTGCCTTTGAATGAAAGCAAGTAGCACAGGAGACAGAGGTTTCTTGTATTTGCATCCTGATGTTCCATTTCTTCTGCTCTTCTTCTGAAAATGACATGTCTGCATAGGCATGTTTAAAATCCCTTCTTCAAAACGTTCAGAGTGGTTTATATCATATGAAAGGTTTTACTATACAATTAGAGAAGAAGTCACTTGCTTTGAAGTAAGGTTAAATAATAGTTTTGTGAATTTGACTTATTAAAGGACTAAGAGGACTGCTTAAAGTTGGCCAAACCTGTTGGCTAAATCTGCCTAAGTATATCTTCTTAATTAAATAGCCACTAGGTCTTCTCATAATAGCTAGGAAATAGCTAGATATTGTCAAATATATTCTGGGAGATGAATATCTGTGTACTCAGAAATCTATTGCTAACGTTTTTGGTTTTGTCTCCTATTTGTCCCTTTCCCTCCTGCACAAGGTTTCCCTAAAGAGGACCAGTTTATTGTTTTAAATACAGTACATGATGGCTGAGTTGCATGATGGTTTCTTATAGTAGTACAATATCCTTGATGGAGAAGCTTAGCTTTACTCATCTGGTGCTTCCTGCAATGATGCTGCAACCACAAAAATATTTCTCCCCAGTTTGATTTTGTTCTCTCTGGTGTTTTTTCAACCACAACAAATGAACAAAGTTTGTCTTACAGAACTCCCATGTGCCTGAAGCCAGGGAGATTATTACCTTATTAAAACATGATGCCCCCATCAGCACAGAGTTAATGCAATATTGCCCTTTGGTGTACAAAGCAGGATTGTGTCCCAGAGCAATTAGAGTTTCCATCCTCCTCTCCAAAGCTCTCTTTTTTAATTACTAGGGCAAAGATAGACATGTGCTATTAATCTCTAAAAGGGCTGGAACTGAAGGGTCTGATTCTATGATTTCAATAAGTGCTGTCTCCATTTCCATCCATTGTTCTTGCTGATAATATTTGGTCTTTTCAATTAAAAAAAAACTTGAAGTGCAATATTTTGGAGATAAGGCTGAAAGCTTTCCCCAAACATCATTATATAACTTGGCAAAGAAAATCTTCCCCTCTGATTGAAACGTAGCAACTCCTTTCTTATTTCTGTGTTATGCTACATTAGGTTTTGTCACCCATTCAGGTCAATCAGATGATACTAGTGGTATAGGAGAAAAAGGGCATAAGAGACTGAATAGAGTTTGGCAATGAAGACAGCAAATTTCATGCTGGTTTTGTTTTCTGCTGCCTTAAGGGTGGATGAAGAGCATCAGCTCACCAGAGGAGAAAAACCCTTCATTTCCTGGTAGAAATAAGAAAACTCTTTCAAGAAATAAAATCAAGGCCAAATCCACTCATTGTTCTACCCTCTGTCTACAATATAAATTTGGGGATCTGCCTTCTGATAAGGAAAGAGTATTTTCCAGTGTTTCCAGTACCTTTTTGAGTTTTTGAAATCTGTGGATGTACTGGAATGTTTTCTTTTTCAAATTCTGGCTAGAAATATAATAATCAGGCTACATAATATCTTTTCAAAAGAGGTGAGGTTAATCAGCTCCCCTTCTCCTCAAGAACAGGCAACTTTGCATTAAATGCTGTTGCCTCCACTTTTCTTTCCATGGAGCGGGCTCTCATTTTCTCCCTCCAGTCACCTGACCCAGTATTTTCCATGTCTATCTGCTTATACACCTGGTACTTGTATTTTATAGGGTTGGATTTTTTTTAAAAAAGAAATTGTAATCATCTCTTAGAATTTTGGTATAAGTAGCTTCATTATGGAAAGCCTACATTTTTTGTTTTAAAGTATTGGTACATTGAATCCATGCTGATGGCCTGAATAGACAGAATTCATTTTTTTATTTCTCTCCCAGCCCCACAAATGTCTTCTATATAATGCCTGTGGCATAATCAGAGATTGTTGGGAAGGTGATGTCAGTTACTAGATTTTAAAACATGATTTGCTAGCTAAATCCATGACATCAGAGACAGCATTTTGCTTAATTTTTAAAAAACAACCATCTAATCTCCTGACTATTATTTGGCAGTAAATCACAGATCTCCTGACACTTCGTAGTCTGTCTCAACTCCTTGGCCAGCTTTGTGGAAAGGCATGGCTAGAGTGGAATCTTAATTGTAAACAAGAATGAAGTCATACTGAACAGCTGACTTTTGCCAAAGCCAAGATGTAAATAACTTTTACAGCCTTGAGCATAAACTCTGATGTTTTCTTTTCCTCCTGCCTTTCTGAGTGTATGAAGACTTGGTGGTTTGGAAGCCAAACATTTTACATAAGCTACTGTATTTCTGGATTTCCTCATTTTTATCTTGTATCTAATAGCAACAATTAATCTTTCCAAACAGGCTACCCTTGCATTTCTTCCGCATTTTATAAAAAAGAAGAAGAATAGCAGCAATGGCAAACAAGACCTGCTAATAACATTTAGTAAGGAAAGCCAGATGACTTCTGACCTACCATCCTTCTCTGCAATCAATTCTGAACATGGACTCAAATTCAAGACCTTATTCAAGCAGGTTGTAAATAGCCAGTTTAGAAATGCTGACTAACCTGATTTTATTTGGAATCCCACATTTAGCTTTTCCTGTTTTTCCTGTATTACCCTTTCTTCAATATACTTTTTATATTTCTATCAATAAGCATCTTTTATTATCTCTACCCAGAGATTTTGCTTCATTAGTTTAATAACAATTTCTCTGAAAAGTGCTGCCAATGTATAGTGTCTGCTTATGTTTCAGGAATGACAATTTGTTTAATTCATTATTTCTAGGTTTGGGGCAGAAAACTCCAAAGCACCACATTTTAAAATTCTTCTTGGAAGTAAAATAAGGGAGAACTCCTTGATGGAATGGTACAAAACATACCAGTTGAACTGATCTTTGGGTGTCACAGATTCTGACTGCCTGTTAGCAGCCTATTGTTATTAACTGTTTACCAAAGAGCTCTAGAAAAAGGGGTTTGAAGGGAGGTTTAAGTTATGCTCTCTTCATTGTTCAAAGCAATACAAATAGCCAGCCAATCATTGCTCTAAATCAGGGCTTTTCAACCTTTTCAGAGATTGTACCACTTTTAGGATACGGCAATATTCGAGTACCACCAGTCGCCTAGCAGATGAGTGTGGCCTGCTTGACGCCACTCACTGGACATAGCTGACTCGAGACAGCTGGGTTCAAATGGAAGAAGACACACTGGCTATTGGCCACTTCTACCTCTCCAAGCCCTGCTCAATTAAACATACATTATATATAAATTAAAACACAGCCAAAAGGAAAACATAGTTAAGTCACTAATTACAGCTCTTCACATATTTTCTGGAAAAACCACCTTTATTGATGTTAGGAAGGAAGAGCAAACCTTATTAAGGAACTCTTAATGGGAAGGGAATTGAAGACCCCAAAAGGTCTTGTTCTTTCTAATCTGCCTTCCCTTTGAGCCTTTAGTTCTCATTATTTTATTATTATGTATTTAAGAAGAAGATCAAAGGCCTCCGTAGCTCAGGATACTCACCTTAAAATCAGAACCCAGAAAAATGTAGTTAATCCACAATATTGCCCTATGAAGAATGAAGATCTTTGGGCCCTGAGAGCATGCAGGTGTCAAGTCAGAATATTAGTGGCACACCTGTCAGCAGCTGGAAGTGCATAAGTCCATGTACTGTCTCACAACTCAGTCCATACATCCTTTAATTTTCAGACACATCTTTTTCTCATAAGCTCCTTAAAAAACCAACAAGGTATACTGTAATTAGCCGGAAAAATAAATCTAGCACTCCTGAATTCTTTCCCCAAGGGGGAAAGGAAAGTTCACAGCCTGCAGGTTGCTAGCAAAGTCATCAAAGAATATAGTTATTGCTGCTAAAGACAAGAATAAATAACAAATCAATTTGGCAGCTCTCTCCTGTTACTACATCCTCTTACCTCGAGAATGTGGCTTGGGATTGCACAAGGGGCTAGGCTAAAATCTGGTTGAGTAGTTTGCAGCCAGGTGTTCAATTCAGACCTTGCCAATAGCCCAAGAAGGGATAGGAAAACCCAAGGAAAACTTTGCATTCAATAAACCATGCTGGATTATGCTTGTTTTGCCCTATTTTGATTTTCCTCCCCAGCAGCAGCCTATTGATTTTAGAACTGCATGGCCCACTGGATTGGGGTTTTTTCTTTGACTGCAGGCTGGGGCGGGCTGGGGCGGGCTGGCCTCTTGCTGTCTCCAGGGTGGCCCCAGGCCAAATGTACATATCCCGTGGGCATGTCTATTTTATATCATCTCCTCTCTCTCCCTGCTCCTTTTGTCTTTGGTGTAGCTGCAACTGACTCCTTTCCCCAGGCTGCACGCAGCATCTGGAAGTGCCAGTCAGCTGGATCCTGGCTCGGATCCTGGGCGCTCAGTAGAGCCCCGGCAACACCACAGCTCCAGCTGGCTCTCCCACAGGCTTGTGTTACATTGCCACTGCTTCAGTTCATCCCACGCTACAGTTTTACACTTTTTAATGCATTTTTACAGTGCTTTTCAACCAATCGTGAGCATACCACCTACCAAGTGCCAACATACCACTGTTTGAAAAACCCTTCTCTAAATAACCTTATTCCAATAAAAGGAAAGTGGTCGTGTGATTACTATTTTCAAGCAAGCACCCTCACATTCTTCCTTCACATTGTATTAGATATTTCTTCACCATCATTCTCCAAAATAATGTGCTTAAGTCAGCATAGATGTCTTTGCCAAAGGCAGTCTAAATCCCCAAAGGAATAAATACAGGATGGAAGGGGGCATAGCACAAAGAGGTAGGGAGCTCATCTACATTTAAGACAATTCAGTAGGAAAAATAGATGGGACTGTACTTTTTCAAAATTCAGCCAAGTGAAGGAAAATAAATGCAATAAAGTGTGATTTTTAAATATCCTCAAATTCAATTGGGTATCATATCCACAAAATACTAAGAATTCAGCTTGACTTGATGGAGAACTTTCCTTCACTGTTGCCTAGTATCAGCATAGTTCTAACCTCTGAATGGGGAAAATTACTCCAAAATTATTCCAAACTGCAGTCTTTCTTGCAATGAAGTGAAATCCGTTTCTGTTATGACTTCACTTGGTCTTCTGGTAGCTTTCTCTTTCTAAAATACTAGCTCAGTTCACACAATACACTTAACCCAGTCATCAGTTAATCTTGTCATAGCTCCTTCCCTTGGATTCTGGCAGCATAGAAAGATTCTAACTAGGTCATATGTTGATAATTGAGGCCATACGAAACCCCTGCTTCTTTCTTCCAACATGTCTAAACCCTTGGAACAGGACAGGTCTGTCAAGGCTTCATTATATTGCCAGCTTCTTCCCCATATAAGTTTGGAATGTTTTTTATCCCAAATTCTGTATCTATATTTAAGTCCAAATAAATTGTTCACTTTCTGAACTGTATTTGTGTTAATATTTCTAAATTTAGTACAAACTAGATTTATACAAAAAGATGGGTAAACATTTCATTCTCCAGGGAAAAAAACCAACCACAACACTTTCTGAGAAACCTATACCTTCCTAACAGAAGCAACGCAAGTAAATCTAATCAACCTCATGACAAGCTATTTTGGAAACATGTCAAAACCAGTACTTCTCTGATAGCTTGTGGAACATATGTTGTGGTTTGGGGAAATCCAGGAACTTCTGAAGTATTGGACTGAAAAGGGGGCCATCCAAACAATAGCGGTCAATATTCTTTCCTGCTATATGTGAGAAATATCCATGAAAGGGGCTCTGTTAGATCACGACTTTACAAATATCAGGGAAGTAGATAGCTGTCTTTTTTCTAGTTTTAATGTGTTCTATAATACTGTAGATGTTTTTGATAAAGACCAGGAGTCCCTCACCAGGCTGCATTGGTATTAGGGTTATTGGAGAAAGTGAGGCAGTGTACAGCAGAATATCTGCCCCCACCAGATATTTTATCTCCTACCTTTAAGAGGGATAATACTGATTTTCTCTGAAACTCTTATATCAGAAAATCAGAATTCCACACATTTCTTAAATTTGTCTGAATCTCCTAATTCCCTGTGAACCCCCCAACAATTCCACATTCCTAGTCATTTTGTCATTTGACCTTCCAACCCAACCCCTTCCATCTCTCAAGCAACATTTTGTTTATAGTAATTGGGCCAAACAAAGTTGTGTTCCAAAGATATCTGAATTTTGTAGTTCTTACCACATTGTCAGAAGGTCCTTTGATAGCCTTTCCCTGCACGATTGTTTCTGAAAAATACATGACAGACACTGGTTCCCTTGTTTCTTGAGAAGCTAAACAGAGACCTTTAGCTCAACTTTCCAAACCTACTGATATGCTTCAGGATTGGATCCCTTGCCCAGATTGGGCCCTTGTCACCTGACTCCTTCCTCATGTGTTCTCAGCTGAGTCATCCTCTGCTGTCTGGTGACTCCTAAGGATGGCAACTTGATAGATTAGATCAGCTGAAGAGTCCAAGTTCATAGCATTATTCTCTGCATCACTCTCAGCTCTCTTCTGTACCTGTTACTTACCAGCAGAGCTATTTTTTTAAAACATGGGTTTAGTGCTCTTTTAAAAAAGCATAAGATTTATATTCAGAAATAGCTTGAAAGTCATAATCACAACAAAATGGTTGCATCAAGCAGGAATCTCAGCTACGCCCTGTCTTTCTTCACTCTTCCTCTGCACTTTCAACCTGTTAACAAGGCACCTCGACAAATTGCTACAATTGCTGTTCTAAATATCCACCAAATGCATCTTGCTCAATGCACTCCAAACCACTTGTTAGGGAGAGAGATTGATGTCCATTTGGGGCAGGCAAATATCCCCCTTTTCTTAACTTGGGTTGTAACAGTTGTAGATAACATGATGTCTGGTTGATGGCAATGTAAGGTACTTCCTCTTTGTTTATATTCTAGAGGGGAGATGGAATAGGATAGATCTGATGGAACTTAAAGTCCTAACTTGGGAAAACATATGGTGCCAGAGACAGGCTCATGATTATATTCAGTACTGTGGAAGAGAAGTATTGGCAATGTATATATCCGTTCTGTTTACCTGAACCTCAGATTCTCTAAAGATATCCCCAAATTAATGAGATTTTACTTTAATTTTGAAAAGTGAAAAGACATTAAGAAACAAAATGTGCAACAAATTGTGCCCTTCAACAGTCCCACTATCGCCTAAGGGTTGCAGTTTAGTTATGAACAAAGGGAGAAGCACAATTTATGAGACCATGTTTTTCTGCTGGCTCAAGGATTGATGGAGAACAGTTCTAAAACAGAGTCTTAAAATTCATCAGGTATCTTTCAACCTGTCCTGTGTTGCAATATTAATGATAAAATCATCCCCTCACATTCCCTGCACATTAATACAGAGGAGCTTAATTTTGCTAGAATAGAGGAAACTGCTTAATTCATTTGGATTAGTAAGGAACTCTGCCTATTGTGCATACTTGAGTAGTTGGGGGTATAGTGAGATAAATATTTCATAATTTTACAAACCTTTAAGCTGCAATCAACTCATGCAGTGGCCCCCAACCTTTTGGGCACCAGGGACTGGTTCCATGGAGAGAGGGGGCCGTGGTTTTGCATCCCACGGATGGACCTTCACTTTTTTGCACAGCCTGGTTTCTGGCACCTATGGCTGTCCACGGACCATGGGTTGGGGAACCCTGATCTAATGCATTGTTGACCAAGTTTCAAAGCTTGCTTAAATTCTAAACATGTATTTTGCAGGATAATAATCAAGCAGCATATCCTATACATCACAAATCATTGGTCTATGTCTCTTCCAATATTAAACAGTCAGCATTTATTAGCAGATTGATGTTATTAGCATGTGGCAAAAAATGAAAGCTAGGTTACAGAAAATTATTGCTGGTGTCAAAAACTAGTTTTCTGGCTGGTAATAACTGTCTCCATCTAAAATGTGGCTACGGCTATTTATTTTGAAAGCAATTATATTGCTTGTGTGTAATTTAATGCTGATTGCAAAAGCAGATGAATACATGTTGCAATAACTTTGCTTTGTACTTCATTTCTTAATGACATTTACTCATGCCCTTATTACTTCTTGGTTAGATTACTGTAACATATGTACTTGGGGCTGCCCTTGAAGCTGCTTAGAAGCTGCAGCTACAATAAAATGCAGTGGACTAAATGTTGGTGGGTAAGAGATAACTACTAGATAACTACTGTCTATGTGTTTCTGAATACACTTCAAGGTGCTAATTATTACCTATAAACTGTCTATGACTCAAGGCCAGAGTACATAAGAAACCATCTTCTCCAGAGAATCAGAATTCCTTCAGTAGGTGTATTCAGTGCATTGGATTTTATCAAAAGGGAAACTAATATGCATACTGCTGTAGCTGACTTAGGTAGCTTTGCTTTTAAATTTCTACTCAGCCATGGATAAAACTAGATGGGTTTAGAAAGATGACCATCTTTTCTTCTAGTTAACTGAACCCACAAGAACAGGGGAAAACCTGTTTTCCTCAGTTGCAGAGAAGGAAAAGACGCATATATAGTATGTCACCAACCATAATACTGTCCATTATTATAAAAATACTTGTTCTAATACATTCTTAGAAAAATGAAACAAAAATCCCTTAGCATTTATTTCCATGGAAACAGAAATTACTCCGGAAATGTACTGTTCAGTATTCACACTACTGCAGACTTTGTGCCATATTTCTTTGCAATAGCAATTTAATTGCATACTACAGATATGCTGTGAACGTCTACTGACCTCAGTTAGGGAAAGTGAATTATTGCAAATATTAAATGATAGCTGTGGCAGCTTTGTAAAGCTGACTGCTTTCTATTAGTCACAGATGGAGGTGAAAATCTTTTCAGTGGGAGATACCATCAGGAGATGGTCATCTCAAAGGGATGTTTATCTACAAACTGCATTGGTACAATCTGAACATTATAGAAACCTAAGCGTGCTTGGGAATGTTTCCAGTGGGAACCATGCACCATTCACAAAGTGATGCAAGGGATGGATGGCATTTCATGTCAGAAATCTGACACCTTTGAGCTTCTGCACACTTTCTATTAACAAATAAGGTCTAATCCTGAAAATTGACTAAAATAGTAAAGTGACTTAGGTTGTACAAGCACACAAAAAGTCCTATGAATGCTCCATTTTAGAAGCAATGGAGAAAATTGTTGCATTTTTTGTGGCATTGGAAGCTGTGACAAGGAGATTCATGGGTTGCGAATAAGATGACAGAGCCATGGAAGAGAAAATGTTGCATCAAGGACATATTTGTGGTATGGTTACCTAGCCACAATAAACTACAAAAGAGGAAACTTCAAAATAATGAAGGGACTGTTAAAGGAAGCAAAACAAAAGGGTGTTTTTTTAAAATTTATCAAAAAAGGTTCAAGTTGATTTCAGAAAGATGCCACTGTGTGTCAGGTCCACCATGCAGATGTCCTGCCATTCTGTTGGAGGGAGGAGGGAGGAAGGCTTTTGGCATTCTTGTACACTTTCACATCTGCTGTAACTGCTTGGGAATTAGAGAGGGGGAGCTTGAGGATGAGGAGGAAGAAGGTGGAGGGGCTGACCACCCTGACCATGCCAATCTCCTAATGAAGCAAGTGATGTGCTTACACCTCGAGGAAACTATCTGAAACCAAACAAAGGTGGGCTGTATGGGAGAAAGAGGCATATGTGGTAAGATGGGCATTCCTGTCTTGAAAGCACTTCCTAGATTGGAGCAAAATACCTTTTGAGGTCTGGACTGACCATGAAAAACTGGAAGTGCTGAAAACCCTGTGGAAACTGCCCCCAAAGCAGGTGTGATGGGCACAATATTTCAGTCATTTCAATTTCATGCTGCATTACTTCCCAGGAGGGAAAAACTTCCTAGCTGATGCCCTGTCACGCATGCCTCAGTACAATTGCCCCAAAGCAAAGATAGTTAAACCAGTATTTCCATCTCACCAGCTAGCTAGCCAAGTAACTATAAGAGTGTAGGCGAAAAGGAAGGGCCCAATTGACAATGGAGTAACTGCGGCTCTTAAAGCTGCGTTGAAAGAGGACATATGATTTCAAAGTCATGCTAATATTTGCTCCATCCAAGATGGAATAGCAATAGCAATAGCACATAGACTTATATACCGCTTCATAGTGCTTTACAGCCCTCTCTAAGCAGTTTACAGAGTCAGCATATTGCCCCCAACAATCTGGGTCCTCATTTTACCATCTTCGGAAGGATGGAAGGCTGAGTCAACCTTAAGAATTGAATTGCCAAACTGCTGGCAGTCAGCAGAAGTAGCCTGCAATACTGCATTCTAACCATTCTAACTCTATGTGCCATTCTAACTCTATGTGCCAAAAATTCAGAGATTGATGGTGTTAAAAAAAGGCCATGACTCCAAAATGGTGGGACATTTTGGTTTTGTGAGGACCTTGCATTTAATAAAATGATGATTTTGGTGGCCATCCCTAAAGAAGGACATTGAGAGCTATGTGGCGAGTTGCCCTGTGTGTGCTGCAGCTAAACAAAGACAAGGAAAAACCCCAGGGCTTCTTCAAACTGTAGCCAAACCTTCAGCACCCTGGAGAGAGTTCTCTATGGATTTTATTGTGGAGGTCCCTGAACGCTCAGGAAATACAGTTATATGGGTCATGACTGATTTATTTTCTAAACAAGTACATTTTGGGCCATGTGCAAAGATTCCATCAGCACGGGGTATGTGTGTGTGTGGCCAAATTATTTTTGCACCATATTTATCATTTACATGGGGCACCTCAGTGCATCATTTCAGATAAAGAGGTGCAATTCACTTCTAAATTTTGGCAGACATTTTTAAACTTACTTGGCACTGATCAGGGGCTCAGTTCCAGTCATCATCCCCAAACAAATGGGGACTGTGAACACACAAACTCAGTACTAGAACAATACCTTAGATGTTTTGTTGTCAACAGGATGATTGGACTGATTTATTGCCTTTTGCAGAAGTAGCCTACAACAATTCTGAAATTATGAAACACATGGACCATTGTGAGAAAAGCCCTGGTGGACACTTGAGAAGCTTATAAGATGCAAGCTGACAAGAAGAGCACGAGAACCCAAACCATTCAAAATTGGGTACCTCTCCACACGCTACCTGCAATCCCTGCAGCCATAGAAGAAGTTGGGACCTAAGTTTGTGGAGCCTTTCCCCATTAAACGTATTATCAATCCTCTGACTGTTGAGCTAGAATTACCAAAATACCCAAATAGGATCCACTCGGTATTCCACTGTAGTCTGTTAAAACCTGAGGTTGTTTTGCCTATTAGACCCACTCTTCCACCCCCTCCTGCACCATTAATGGTACAGGAGGAGCAACACTTTGAAATTCATGAGATCTTAGATTCCCACAGCCATAGGAGGGAACTCCAGTACTTAGTTATGTGGAAAGATTTTCCCAAAGCTGAAAATGAGTGGGTAAATGACCATCACGTGAGGGCTCCCAGACTTATAAAATGTTTCCATAACCAATACCCTGATAAACCTAAATGATTGTGTACAGTAATCCTTTGTTTCCTTTCTCTCCCTGTTTGTTATGTTTTCTGCTACAAGACTACAGCGTTCTTTCAGGGGCAGCTCGTTAGGTCCATCATGCAGGTGCCCTGCCATTCTGTTGGAGGGAGGCTTTTGGCATTCTTTGCATACTTTTGCTTCTTGGGAATTAGAGAGGAAGTCTGTCTTCAGAGAAGAAGTGTGTGTGTGTGTCATTAATGAAGATATTGAAGAGTACTGGGCCTAAGACAGAGCCTTGTGGTATCCCACTGCTTACTTCTCTGTATGAGGACTACTCACTAAGTATGGTTTGTCAGCCAGCTACAGATCCATCTGATGATGTTGTTGTCTATCCCACCTTTTTCTAGTTTACTAAGCAGCAGGTTGTGGTCTACTTTGTCAAATGCCTTACTGAGATCTAAGTATACTATGTCCACAGCATTTCACTGGTCTACTAATTTAATCACTTTATCAAAGAATGAAATAAGATTGGTTTGGCATGATCTGTTTTTGACAAACCCGTGCTGGCTACTGGTTATAACTTTGTTTGCTTCTAGTTGTTCACAGATCTGTTTTTTTATTATCTTTTCCAGGAACTTCCCAGGTATTGATGTTAAACTGATTGGTCTGCAGTTTTCTGTTTTTTCCCTTTCTTGAAGATGGGAACCACATCAGCCCTTTTCCAATCCTCAGGTACTTCCCCGGAGTTCCAAGATTTTTAAAAGATATGGTACAATGGTTCTGAGATAACATCTGCCAGCTTCTTCAGATATCTGGGATGTATCCCGGTGATTTATATTTATCAAGGTCGGATAGGTGTTCTCTTGCTTATTTTAATTTTTGTTTCTAGTTTGTCTTCTGCAGTAGTTTTTTTTGGTATGTTGGGCTATAATTTCTTTTTGTGTGAAGACTGATGCAAAGAATGAGTTAAACAGCTCTGCTTTCTCCCTGTTGCCTGTTACTTCCTTGCCATCTTCTCTCTTTAGTGGACCTAGACTTTCCTTGACTTTTTTCTTGTTATTAATATGTTGAAAGAAGCTTTTTTTTATTGTCCTTGATTTCTATTCCAAGTCTTCGTTCATTTGAACCTTTGCTTTACTGACTTCATCTTTGCATGTTCTGGCTGTCTGCTGATAATCGGCCTTAGTTATGTGCCCCTCTTTCCATTTTTTTGTACTTGTCCTTTTTGTCTTTCAGTTTGTCAGAGAGAGCTTTGTGCAACCATGCTGGTTTCTTTTTGAATTTCTTGGTTTTTTTCCCCAGTGGTATTGTGCTGGATTGGCCTTTTATGATCATATTTTTCAGAGTTTCCCACGCTTCTTGTATTATTTTCCCCTTTAGGATTTTCATCCATGGAATCTCTCCTAGGTTCTCTCTGAGTTTGTTAAAATCAGCTCTTTTGAAGTTTAAGATTGTGGTTGGATTATTTTCTATTGTTTGTGTTTGCATTATATTATATTTCAGCATGACACGATCATTTTCATCCAAGGTTCTGGCAACTTCAACTCCCTCTATCACTTCTTCTCGATTAGTAAGGATTAGGTCCAGTATAGCTTTACTTCTAGTTCTCTCCTCTACCTTTTGAATGATAAAGTTGTTGGCTAAATTGGTTAAGAATCTGTTTGATCTCCCACTTGCTGCAGAGTTTGTCTCCCAGTTGATATCTGGATAGTTGAAATTTCCCATTACTACTGTGGTATGCTTCCTACATACATTTGTTAACTGGTTGGCAAAGAGTTCATCTATTTCTTCTGATTGGTTGGGTGGCCTGTAATATATACCTATGGCAATGTCACTTTTTAAAAAAAGTATTGATAGATTCTCAGAATGATATTCTCAATGCTCAGACCACTTTTTTTTTGCTCCATCATGGATGCAATTATTTTAAAAATATGGAGAGCAGTCTACTAATTAAAGCCTGTGTTTCTTCATCTCACCAATGTCTGTGCCACATATTCCTGAAACAAGCCATATTTCTGGGGAACTCTGATAAAACAGTGTGAAATTGTGTCACCAGTTTCACTGTGTATATCCTGAAGCTTTAGACATTTAGTCTTTATACCATCATTTCTGTAATAAAAATATTGGGTATGAAGCAAAAAAAAATAAATCACAGCACTCTATCTGCAGCCACACTCTACAGTAGCCTATGGACATGAGATCACTTTTTAAATCCTTGATTAACTTGTCATGCACTACTACTTATTAGTAAAGACTGCTCTATGGTTCCTAGCTCCTTGGCCAACAAATTGTCCAAGTGATATAATAGAAGGGCCTATTAGCTATAAATGCCCTAGCATGGACATTAAAGTGCTAATGAAACAGAACAGCATTTCATAGGCTACTTTGCTTACTTAATTGAGTAAGTTGTTCCTGTAATATTGGAGCTAGCTGAAAGATCCTGAGAAATGAAAGTTCTTAAATTGGCAACTGATTTCTTTTTTGTTTTAAAGATAGAGTTGAGGAAGCAGCCACAATGATACTGTATATGCCAGTGGTGGCGAACCGATGGCACGGGTGCCAGAGGCGGCACTCAGAGCCCTCTCTGTGGGCACGCGCGCCGTCGCCCCAGTCCTAGGCCTTCATCTGGGTTTTATAAAACCTTTTCACTTTAGGCCTCTGCCGCCGTGTGCAAAAAAAGAGAGGTTCAATCAATCAGTCAATTTCAACTTCTCGCGGGGAAAAAAAATCTTGCAAAGTTGGAATTTATTGATTGAACTTTTTAGTCCCACCCAGTCTGCTGTTACTACCGCAGCCACGCCACCCAATTGGCCACACCCAGCCAATGGGCCACACCCACCCGGCACTCGACGATGCATAAGTGGGTTTTGGGTTGCAGTTTGGGCACTCGGCCTCTAAAAGGTTTGTCATCACTGGTATATGCTAATGTAACTTTAATATGGTAACTGCCTATGTCTTCCTACTCTTATCATTGCTTGATTTGTTCAGCCAGTTTGATTCAAATAGCTAATATTCCAACCTAAATTAATATCAGTATAAAAATTTGTATCCTATACCAGTTTTATACATTTGCCCAATTCTTGACTCTGAGGCTGGAACAAGCTAAGTCATAACGCAATGAATTAGTGATCTAATGCATTATGCAGATGAAGCCACTGCACTTTATTGCATGACTTAGTACATTACTGTACACAGGGTGAGATATTAAAAGGCTGAGTTATACTTTCCCTCAACTGGTCTAAAACTAATGAAACTGGAAAACCTGAAGTTGTAAGTTTCCTGTCTTCAGAAATAGGCACATGAGTGAGAAAATTTCTTTCAGCTGAAACAATATTAATCTGCATTTTTCATCTCCTGCTGAAAACCCTGGAGATTTACTCTGACGTTATAGATCTAAATAAGACAGTTACTCAAATTTAGATTCCAAATGTCTGAAAGCTATGCCTGAGTACTTGAACTGAAAACAAAGTGAAAACAGAGTAGAATCTATCACTGATATGAGAACAAATCTAATGAAGCATCATAAGATCAATAGCTGAACTACTGTATTCAAGTTTAGTAATTAAGCCCAAATATGTGTATTCCCTTGGAATATGGAAATAATTTTTCCACTGGTCTCTGAAAATAGGGGAAGACTCATATGTCTTCTCAAAGGGAGGACTGGAGCACAGGCCTCTCCCCAGCCTGACAGTTTGTGAGAACCCACATACAATTCTGACTGAATTCTGTCAGGCAGGAGAAAAAGCTTGCTTTGCATGAAAACTCAGAAAAAGAGCACCAATGATACAAGACTGCAGAAAAGAAGAGAACAGGTAGAAAAAAGAATCCAAAGATTTTAATTCCAAATTTCTCTGTACACTCTGTACAGTCTCTAAGCCTCAGAGAAAGGGAAAAAATCCAATTTGGACTTGGTTGTCTCTATGCTTATTCATATTATGAAAGAATCTTTTGGAAGATGACTCATAGTTCTAATTTTTTTACCTTGTTTGGTCAGGGAGAAGAAATGAAACATCAGTTTATGATGAAATCCATAGACACTAGGTCAAATGTTGTAGCTGAAGATAAAAATGTATAAAATGAAAGGGGCAGAGTGATTGAGACACTGAAGCCAACAGAAGGGTGGCCTTGAGAGAAAACTGGCATTTCACTTTTTGAGAGAGAGAGAGAGACAGACAGACAGACAGACAGACAGACAGACACATCTCAAATTCTTGTCACCTCTTCATACCTCATTTCTCTTCTTTCTACCCTGAAATTTATGACAAAGCCTGCTTTACATCCACTCTCAGCCACAAGAGTCCGATAATAACCATTTTATGGGCACTAGAAAGAGAGCATGTAGATGGTACTTCCTTTTCCCATGGTTCCCTTAGGGTGGATCAGTTTACTCTCTGAATTATGGACATTTCATGACTCTTTGTGGCAGCTGTTTAGTTGGCAGTGGTCAGGTTTAAAAGAGAACAGCTGTTCCATTGCTGAGTGGGAATATGAAGAACTACATACATGATATTGTTTTCATTTCAAATCTGATAGATTGAGATTTGAAGGTAGGATATATTATAGCCACTTCTTTATCATGGGCAGATCACTTTCTGGTCAACTTGAAGTTGTTGGCATCATTGGGAATCTGCTTATGATGGTCTATCTAGGATTCCTAAAGGATTGCTCAGTTTTTGAGAGGTACTTGGGGATTTTCCTCGTGATTCTGTCATGCACCACTGAATGCTGACTGATGGCATTGTTTAAGGTGCCCCATACACTATTGTGGATGAATAATACAACAATCTTTGTCCAGGCTGCTGTGACATTCTTCCAAAATTATATGCTTCAAAATCAACATATTGCTCCCATTTAAATTCCATATTGGCAGAAACAAATGGGGTAACTGATAATGACTTACCAGAATATTAAAATTATGCTTCTGTTGTAGATTCTGAAAATGAATCTTCCACCTGACCCATATTCTATCTGGCTCATTTGAGTAATTAATTTGTGAGTACTCAGTTGGATTCAAGAAACAACAACTGAACAACGGGGACAGTGAGTTAATTGACACAGAACATTCCTGTCCCCGGCAATCTAAAAATTATAGGGTTATCAATGCATATAACATAAGTGTGTGTGTGGACAAGAATATCAACCTTGCTGTCAAGTAAAATCAAGCTGTTAATAGCAAGTGTCACACAAAGTAAACCAATCAAACAGGTGATAAGAAAATAGGAGAACTCAGGCACCACACAGGTTATGTAGAAAGTAAACACAGGGTTAGTCATAAAGGACTCAAATTTCTATACACCAATACACAGAGCATGAGCAACAAACAGAGCGAATTAGAAATTCAGGTAAATGAGGGCAGATATGATATCGTTGCCATTACGGAAACTTGGTGGGATGAAACCCACAAATGGAACACACAGCTAGAGGGATTTAAATTATTTAAAAGAACCAGATCAAATAAAAGAGGAGGTGGAGTTGCTCTCTATATAAGAAATAACTACATATCTACAGAAATAGAGCACAACAATGATGAAAACTGTCTTGAATGCATTTTGGTCAATATAAAAAAAGGGGGGGGGGAATGACATTGTCATAGGTGTATACTATAGGCCACCCAACCAAACAGAGGTAATAGATGAACGTTTTGCTAATCAGTTAACTAAGGTATGTAGGAAGCACATCACAATAATAATGGGGGACTTTAAGTATTTCAGTCCAGATTATTTATTTCCCTCCCTAACCCCCACACTTTTGAGAGCTGAAGCAGCCGCAGCCAAGCAAGGCGCCGCCATCTTAGCATGTTCTTTCTTCTTCTTCTTTTTTTACCCTGACATCAACTGGGAGACAAACTCTGCACCAAGTGGAAGATCAAACAGATTCCTGACAAACCTAGCAGACAACTTTGTCTCCCAAAAAATAGAGAAGGGAACTAGGAGATCAGCCATATTGGACTTAATTCTCACTAACAGAGATGAAATGATAGAAGGTGTTGAAACCACAGGAATCTTGGGGGGGAGTGACCATGCACTATTGGAATTCAATATTATGCAAGCACAAGTAATAGAACACAGTCAAACTAGAGTTTTGGACTTTAAGAGAGCTAATTTCAACAAACTTAAAGAGCTTGGGAAGGATTCCATAGATGAGAATCCTCAAGGGGAAAGCAACTCAAGAAGTTTGGGAAATTTTGAAAAGTGAGATTATAAAAGCCCAGTCTATACCAATAAAGAAGAAAAATAACAGCTCTCAAAAGAAACCAGCATGGCTGTATAAAGAATTCTCTGATAAATTGAAAGGCAAAAAGGACAAATATAAAAAGTGGAAAAAGGGGCATATAACTAAGGCAGTATATCAGCAAATAGCCTGAGCCTGCAAAGATGAAGTGAGGAAAGATAAGACTCAAAATGAACTAAGGCTTGCAACAAAAGTCAAAAGTAACACACACAAAAAGCTTTTTTCAACATGTAAAAAATAAGAAAAAAGTTAAGGAAATGATTGGTCCATTAGTGGGAGAAAGTGGCATGAAGGTGACAAGCAACAGGGAGAAAGCAGAACTACTCAACTTGTTTTTTGCATCCGTATTTACACAAAGGGAAAAAGCAGTCCAGCCTATCAAAAACAGTACCATAAAAAACAGATTAGAAACACAAGTTAAGATAATCAAGAAAATGGTAAGTGAGCACCTGTCCACCCTAGATGAGTTCAAATCACCAGGACCAGATTGACTACATGCCAAGATTCTGAAGGAACTGGCAGATGTGATCTCAGAACCATTGAACTATATCTTTCAAAGATCCTGGAGCACTGGGGAACTACCAGAGGACTGGAAAAGAGCTGAAGTAGTTCCCATCTTCATGAAAAAGAGAAAATAAATGGATCCACAAATCTACAGTTCTATCAGCCTGACCTCAATACCTGGGAAGATCTTGGAAAAGATAATCAAGCAACGAATCAGCGAACACCTAGAGGCAAACAAAGTAATTATCAAAAGCCAACATGGGTTTGTCAAAAACAGATCATGCCAGACAAATCTTATTGCATTCTTTGACTAGCTGACAAAATTAGTGGACCAGAGGAATGCTGTTGATATAATTTACTTGGACTTCAGTAAGCATTTGATAAAGTAGACCTCAACCTACTACTTGATAAGATAGAAAAATGTGGGTTAGACAGCATTACCACTAGATGGATTCGTAACTGGCTGACCGGCTGTACTCAGTGTGTGGTCCTCAATGGAACTGCATCTACATGGAGGGAAGTGTGTAGTGGGATGCCCCAGGGCTCTGTTCTGGACACAGTGCTCTTCAACATCTTCATCAATGATTTGGATGAGGGGATAGATTTATTTATTTATTTATTTATTTATTTATTGCATTTATATCCCGCCCTTCTCCTTACGGACTCAGGGCGGCTGACAATTGAATAAAATACTAACATATATACATATACTTAATTAAAATTTGATTAAAACGAAATATTTAAATATGTCCAATTTAAAAGTAATTAAAACCCCCTTTAAAATCCCTCAGGCCAGTCCCG
>NW_015386529.1:784137-828048 GCF_001527695.2 Protobothrops mucrosquamatus
CAGCGGCTTCACATAAATATTGAACAGAAGTGGAGAGAGGACCGACCCTTGTGGAACCCCACAAGTTAGGGGTCTTGGGGTCGACCTCTGTCCCCCTGCCAATACAGACTGCGTACGGTCGGTGAGGAAGGAAGAGAACCACCGCATCACGGTGCCCCCCATTCCCAACCCACCCAACCGCCGCAGCATGATACCGTGGGGAACTCATCAAATTTACAAACGACACTAAGCTGGCAGGAATAGCCAACACCCCAGAAGATACAGTGGGGAACTCATCAAATTTACAAACGACACTAAGTTGGCAGGAATAGCCAACACCCCAGAAGATACAGAAGGATCTTGACAGACTTGAACATTGGGTGCTATCTAACAAAATGAAATTCAATGGTGAAAAAAGTTTCTACATTTAGGCAAGAAAAACCAAATGCACAGGTATAGTATAGGTCATGGGTCGGCAACCCACGGCTCCAGAGCCGCATGCGGCTCTTTGAGCCATCTCCTCAGCTCCGGAGCCTCCTCCGCCATTTGGAGAGAGAGAGAGAGAGAGAGAGAAGAGAGAGGCACTTGCGCTTTCCTTCTCTCTCTCTCTCTCTCTCTCTCTCTCTCTCTCTCTCTCTCTCTCTCTCTCTCTCTCTCTCTCTCTCTCATGCAGACTTGCCCCCCACAGAGCTCCTGATTGGCCCTGCGCCCGGGTGCCCTGCCCCCTGGGAGAAGGGTACCCAGGAAGGCCCTTTCCCTGGCTGGCCCCGACCGAGGTGCATGTGGCTGAGGAGCCATGCGGGGAAGCCCCGGGATCCCCGCTGGGAGTGGCTCGGCAGAGCCTCCACTGAGCGGGCCAGCCCTCCCACAAGCTGTGGCCCTGATTGGCCAAGCAGCAGCAGAGCCAGAGACGGAGGGTGAGTGGCGGGGGGGAGGGACAGGGCTTCGAGTCCACAGAGCACCCCCGCAAAGTGGCTGCGGGGCAGGTGGCGCACCCCCTGGCTTACCTGTACCAGGCGGAGGGGCAGCCGAGCCAGCCACGCGTCTTCCCGGGCCGGGTGGCAGTCCTGGCTGGGCCGGCGGCCGGTGGGGGCATCAGTTTCTGGGCTGTCCCCAGGCCACAAGTTGCCCCAGGCTGGGCAGCAGTCCTGGTTGGGGTGGCGGCATCACTTCCTGGGCCGTCCCCAGGCTGCTTCCAGCTGGGGCGGCAGCTGGCAGGGGCAGCAGCCAGCAGGGGCAGCAGCCGGCAGGGGTGGCAACCGGTGGGGGCATCACTTCCCAGGCTGTCCCCAGGCTGTGCCCTGGGTAGCCGAGCCGGCCACGCATATCCCCGGGCCAGTCTGTGGTACCCTGGGTGCCTTTCAGTGCCTTCTGCCTCCTGCCCCCCCACGCTTGGCCTTCCTGGGACCTCCGCCCATTTTCCCATGCCCGGAGCAGGAGAGGAAGCGCTGCTTTCCAGGCATCAGAAGGAGCTTCCTCCTCCCAGCCCCCTGTCCACTGGGGCGGGTGCGCTCCTCGGGACCGGGGCTGTGCAAATCGCAGCGCACCTCCTTTCCCGCCACCCAGCCTGGCCCAGCTCGTCCTCATGCGGCAGGTGTAGCCCAGCAGGATTTGGCCCTGGAAAGGCCAAGTCGGCAGCCGGACGGTGAGGCTGAGCAGCCCCGGCAAGGACGCTGCTCCCGCCTGGTGGCCGGCTGGCCAGGAATCCCGTCCGGCTCGGCATGGAGTTCGGGGGCCACCTGGCTGCCATGGGGATGTCCACGTCAGCTGCCTCCTGGCGGGCCCGCTAATTGTGAGCTCCCCGCTGGCTTCCTCCGTGAGTCAGGTGCCTGGGACTCCGTGAAGCCGCCCCTAATTGTGCCCAGGAGGGCCCAACCGAGCCCCGGGCTGACCTGTGTGGCTCTGAAATGCTGCTTTCCCGAATTCTTTCTACTTCCTGGAGGGAAGTTGTGCCTCGTGGCCCAATTATATTATGGGTGTTATTCCAGCGTGGTCATTTAATTTGGATGCTTCTGTTGTTTTTATTGGTTTTGCTGTAATTACTCTTTTAAAAAGTTTTTAGTATTTTTAATTGTAATACATTTTTGAACTGTAAGCCACCCAGAGTCACTGAAAGGGGCTGAAAGAGATATTGAGGGGAGAGGAAAGAGAGAGAGTGAGAAAGAGAGAGAGAAAGAGAGAGAGAGGAAAGAGAGAAAGAGAAAGAAAGAGAGGGGAAAGGAAAGAGAGAAAGAAAGAAAGGGGGAGAGGAAAGAGAGAGAGGAAAGAGAGAAAGAGAGAGGAAAGATAAAAAGAGAGGGAGATGAAAGAGAAAGAGAGAGAGAGGAAAGAGAAAGAGAGGGAGGGAGAGGAAAGCGAGAGAGAAAGTGAGAGGAAAGAGAAAGAGAGAAAGGAAAGAGAAAGAGAGAGGGAGAGGAAAGAGAAAGAAAGAGAGAGGGGGGAGAGGAAAGAGAAAGAGAGAGGAAAGATAGAGAGGAAAGAGAGAAAGAGAGAAAGAGAGAGAGGAAAGAGAGAGAGGAAAAAGGGAGAGGAAAGAGAGAAAGAGAGAGGGAGAGAGGGAGAGGAAAGAGAGGGAGAGAGGGAGAGGAAAGAGAGGGAGACAGAGAGGAAAGGGAGAGAGAGAGACCCTTTTGACATCTAAAATGAAGATAACACTGCATATATCCTTTTTTACCTTTATTTTATATAAATAAATAAATAAATAAATAAACAAACAAACAAACAAATCATAAAGGTAAAAAAGGATATATGCAGTGTTATCTTCATTTTAGATATCAAAAGGGTTTTGCGGCTCCCAGTGTTTTGTTTTCGGTGGGAAACGGGTCCAAGTGGCTCTTTGAGTGTTTTGGGTTGCCTACCCCTGGTATAGGGGGTACCTTGCTCAATAGTAGTAACTGTGAGAGGGATCTTGGAGTCCTTGTGGACAATCATTTAAATATGAGCCAGCAGTGTGCTGCAGCTGCCAAAAAAGCCAACACAGTTCTAGGCTGCATTAACATACATAGAATCAAGATCACGTGAAGTATTAATACCACTTCACAATGCCTTGGTAAGGCCACACTTGGAATACTCCATCCAGTTTTGGTCACCATGATGTAAAAAAAATGTTGAGACTCTAGAAAGAGTACAGAGAAGAGCAACAAAGATGATTAGGGGACTGGAGGCTAAAACATATAAAGAATGGTTGCTGGAATTGGGTATGTCTAGTTTAATGAAGAGAAAGACTAGGGGTGACATGATAGCAGTGTTCCAATATCTCAGAGGTTGCCACAAAGAAAAGGGAGTCAAGCTATTCTCCAAAGCACCTGAAGGCAGGACAAGAAGCAACGGATGGAAACTAATCAAGGAGAGAACAACCTAGAACTAAGGAGAAATTTCCTGACAGAACAATTAATCTGTGGAACAACCTGCCTCCAGAAGCTGTGAATGCCCCACACTGGAAGTTTTTAAGAAGAGACTGGACAGCCATTTGTCTGAAATGGTATAGGGTTTCCTGCCTGAGCAGGGTATTGGACTAGATGACCTTCAAGGTCCCTTCCAACTTTATTATTAGTATTATTGTTTTTATTATTTTTATTATTATTATTATTATTATTATTATTATTATTATTATTATTACAAATACTTCTTTGAGGAGTAAAAAAAAGTATCTGATCTTTCCTTTGATAGGCTCAGCTATCTCTTACCTGAAAAAGTATCTGATTTTTCCTTTGATAGACTCAGCTACAAAGAGCTCTTGGTTATCTGGATCCCTTTCAGTCTAGTTTCAGTTCTCGTATGGATCTGAAACTGCATTGGTCACTTCTGAAATGAAGGGAAATGCAGCTCCAGCTATGTTGGATCTTTCAGCAGTCTTTGATTGATTCCATTGACAATGGTATCATTCAGGACCACCTGTAGGACTTGGGAAGGCATTGATTTATTGATTTCCTGAGCAGGCAGCTCCAGCTGGTGTTACTGGGAAATGAACAATGAAACTACTAGCCACTCCATTATGTGGTGCCACACAGCTTGATTCAACATCTAAGTTAAACTCTGGGCTAAGGTTATTTGTTGACTCAGGATAAATATGCTGATGAAATCCATGTAGTTTCTAATTATAGCAGTACACTATGTAAATATCTTCATTCACCCCAGGTTAGACAGGAAGAACAATGTATGTTCTTAACTGTTACCTGGAGGTTCAGTGAATGAAAGTCAAATTAAGCCCTGGCAATACCAGTTACTCAGATATCATTAAGGTTGAAAATGGCCCTTACATTGGCTCTTGATGGAACAGAATTTTCCCTAAAAGAGTAGGCCCACAGTTTGAGGATCCTCTTAATTTCCTGACTTCTGTTTGTTTAGCAGATGAAGGGGAGTTTATAAGAAAGCTTATTTTTGGGGGTAGCCCAGTTTGAAATTATCTACCCCCCAATTTATGGATTGCCTGCACAATTTTTGAGTTTGCAAAGATTGTGAACATGCTACCATTTCAGTTGACTTTTGCAACTGGAATTTCCTGCTTTACACTGTTATTTTAGTTGTTTTCAATGTATTGTTTTTATGTATATTTATTTTAATTGGAGCTACCCAGATTTTGTAAAATTAGGTAGTATATAAATTGTATATAAATTATGCAAATTCATGCATAAACAAGTCACATCCTAATATGCAACATGCATAAACAAGTCACATCCTAATGTGCAACATGATCACAAATTGAAATATTATTTGAAAGGTGAATTACATTAAAGCTTCACATTACCTTTCTAAATATATTTTTAAAGAGTTATACACAGAAACTTTCCCCCCAAACGTGTCTAAAATAAATGCAGATGGAAAGCCTCAGACCTTTAGTTTATGTTTTTCAGAAATAAATGCATAGGTAAGAAATGTCCTTTCCACTAAATCACTATTAATCTGCAAGGTGACAGATTAATTCCAACTCAAAATTTTGGAAATACAGTAATTCTCAAAGAAGTCACTGAAATCGCTCCACTTAAATCCCAAAGTTTTAGAAATCAGATGTGACTACTTGAACTGAAAAAAAACTTGGAGTACTGCCAGTTCAAACTGTCTTGGTAAAAACAGTGACCATAATGGTGAGTCTGCTGCATTCATTGTACTGTAAATTCAAAATCTTTTTGCACGGGATTAAAAAGACACAGATCTCTGCCTTAGAACCATTTCAGGTCCAAGCATCCAACACAGATGAATTAGCAAAGGTAGTATACACTATTTGTTCTTAGAAATCCTATTTATCTAGGTTATTGTGCTTATAATAAAATAGCAGCAGGGTTATTAAATATCAAAATAAATCACGTCATGAGCATATCCTAAGGTGAGTTCAACAATGCAGTGATCTTAAGCCTCAACAATTTGAGTTGGTATTGCATACAATAAAGCTATTGTTCAAAGAAAATCTTCATCAGGGTCCAGTCCAAACCGGGAATAAACAAAAGGGAGACTGCTTTAGAAAGAAGATTGTAGTTTATTGAAGAGCAGAGCCAAAGAGAAATGTGGCTCTGGGAAAGCTGACCACATGTTGCTGGGAGTGGTGGGTTTTTATACCTTTTGGGGCTTTTGTGTTTGGAGGTATTTCCTGTTCCTGTGGCATGAACTTTGACCTGAGGTTCAGTGTGCCCTTTTGATATTCTGATGGTGGTGAGTTAATTCTGTTATATCTTAAATGTCATATCCTGCTTCCCTGGGGCTGGGGCTGATGGCTATGTCCTGTGTTGAATTTTTTTGGGGGGGGCATTGTTGGTTCTAGGGATCTTTGTCTTTCTAATCCAGGGGTATCAAGCTCGCCACATCACGTGATGTGTCGCGACATATCATGACTTTTTCGCCTTGCCGGAGCTCAGGTGAGCGCGACTTCCATGTGACGCATCTGGCCCACAGGCCGACAGTTTGACACACCTGTTCTAATCCCATCAGCTCTAAGCTTCCTGGCTCCAATCTTTCTGAAAGTATTATCAAATCTGCATTTCTAAAAGCTGGCCTGCTTGGTTTTTGCTTGGGAGACGGAAACTTGGGGCTGTCTTTGCTTAAGATTTTTCATTATTCTTTTGGGGAAATATATTCTGTCCTTTTTAATATCCACCAAAATATTTCCATCTCTAGGAAGGTGGGTGGGTGCTGACTTCCAACAATATCATTGCAGACACACAAAGTTTTCCAGTTATTTTTGGGACTACCTATGTTTACAAATTCTTTCCAAAAGTCCTGTCCATCATATGAGGTGATAAAATATTTTTTTTAGAGAATATCCTTCTGTTTTGTTATTTTCAGATTAAAACCTTTTATAGAGTTGGCCAAAGGTGTCTTTTGCTGCATTTCTGGGATAGCAGTTTTCTTTGTCTCTGCTGTTACTTATCATCCAAATAATATAGCCTGGCACAGTCTGTTTCTCCATCCACATCTAAAATCCTTGTGAATTGAGAGTCTTCTAATCTCTTCTGGGCTGATTAGCAACTGCTCTGTGAGAATTGAGGCAGAGAAATGCAATTGGCAAGATCTAGCAACCTGATAATTGGTTCTTTGCAATGGAGGAACATGCTCTTAAATAAGATGTTTGGGGATACGAATTTGATACAATATAAAATCTGTCTGAAATGAGATTAAGAAAATGTACCTTCATTCAGTCCATCTCACTCTATCATTGTCCTGAATAGCTGTGATTCTTTATACAGCATACATAAAAGCAAAACACCACTAATGAAATAAATTTAAATGGTAATTGTTATGTCCTGGGCTGTGATTGACACAGCAGGTGCAGGAAGCTGCAGAGAGTCCCAGGCAGACCACATGGCTGCCCGGGCCAGACAGGCTGTCTCCAGCCTATTGCGCATGCGCAAGGTGGGAAAAATATGTTGCATTTATTGGTTGACGCTGCTCCCTGCAGAAGGGTATAAAAGGGATCCGTGCCATTTTGTGTTGTTCTGTTGGAGATTGAATCTCCAACTGTTAAGCAACTGTTGTTACTCCTGCCTCATCTCAATGCCTTACCAATGCTCAGAACAGAACAGTAATGGTAAGTCATGTTTCATATCATTAAAATAAGACAACTACTTATAGTTAAAGGACTTAAAAACCAAAAGATATCCATGGATTTTTAACAATTTCTTATATAAGTCACGGAGAAATATAAACTTCTGAAAATGATTAATATATACCTAGAAGCTATTCTAAACCATTGTTTAGTAAACTAAATGGGTTTATTTTGTTGGTTATGAAAGAAATACATTAAAAGTACTATATTATAGGAGCCAATTTTGGGGTAGTGTTTAAAGATACTGCAATAGAAACCAAGAGAGGATGAGTTTTAATGTAGCCTTAGACATGGAAGCTGACAGGTTAACTTTGGGCCTGTCACACTCTCTTGGCCTGAGAACGAAGACAATGGCAAACCACTTCAAAAAATGCTGCCAGGAAAAATACATGGATTTATTCATGCAGTTGCCAGGAGTCAAAACTGATATGAAAGCAAAGCAGCTCAACTTTTCTCTTTTACCTGATGTGCTGCACAGATATGTTTATAATGAATATTTCATTTATCTGTATTCAGGAATTTGTGTTAAATGTTACATCCCTCCAATTACAAATATCATATGGTGTGAGGGAATGATGGAAGTTAAAATGATGTTGCTGACAAGGAAAAAAAATCAACATAGCCAGAGTCTAAAAAAAAAAATCACAAATACAAAACCCATCAAATTAAAGGTGGCTTCAAATAAATGGCTTTTCACTTTTATAGAATGTTGTTCAAATATGATGCTACAAGGCTTGAGCAAAAATGCAGAAAACTTGGAGTACTATGAAACATTTGAACTATGGTGGTTTTTCATAGTTGCATATGGTTCCATGCTTGTTCTTGATTACTGTCATGTTAGAAGATGAACAGGAGATGGGTGGGAAGAAAGAGAAGCCAAAGTGGCAGAACAAAGTGGCAGAACAAGCAAAAGGCTTAATATGATTCACAACAACACCACTAATGTACACATTATAGGGTATATTTTTACACTTAAAAAGGAAACTAAATATATAATACAAAAATAGTTTACATCTAGATATATTCCGGTGCTTGACTAGGTTCATATACTGTGCTAATGTGAAAAGTGATTAGCATGTTTGTAACATAGTGCAATATGCATTATTTGGTTTAGAGCAGTAGAGTGCAATTTTAAGCCCTAATTTGCAGTTAGCTAACTGCAAACATCAGCTTGCTTGATGGGTAAAAGGGAATATATCATTTGTTTATAGTTTTCATACTATGCCTGGTTTTTGTGTCCTGCTCAAGGATATAACTAATTCACAGAGATTCAAGACCATCAAAGTTGAAAAAAGAACACTTTCCATATTAGACAAGGATTCAACGAGAATAAAAATAAGCTATGGCATTTGGCAATATGATTAAATGCAACCATAGTCTTCATAAACTGGAGAGTCTTTGGAATAAGTACACTGGCTTATTGTCAATTGTCCTCTTTTAGGAAAAATATGGATGCTCCAAGAGGCCATTAATAACACTGCAGTTAATTATGAAAACTGTAACAGGGCACCCATTTTTAAAAATATAATAAATAGATGAAAAACAGTCTGAAAATATTGCTGGAAAAAAGGTCCAATGAGAATTGCTTTGATTTTCAGACAGATTGATAGCATTATTTGTATCAATTGTCAGCTCAATTTTCTGTTGACATTAAGCAACAGAGTTTTAGATTTCTAAAAAAATTGCCAAAAGGCAACATATTTCATAGATCTGGCTTACTTCTAACTTAAGCCACTGTTGAAAAAAATGGTTTTAATTTAATTCAAGCTCTCATTGAATAAAAAAGGGCTTCTAATTTAACCATTTGAAAAATTGATTTAAAAATCAATTTCAGATTTACAGATACAAAGTTGCTGATGAACCTAGATTAGATTAAATTAGATTAAATTAGATTAGATTACATAACCTTTATTGTCATTTTTTCCTGTGGGCACAATGGCACACATTAAAAAAATGAAATTTAGTTGCTTCCTCAAAGTGTATACATACATAACACATTTAAAACATACTATATACAACATATGGATAGACCTACACCCTTACATATAAGTAACATATAAAAATTAATCACTGTTCATCTTGAATACATAATGGAAGGAGGAAACTTTAGAGTTCACAAGGTTAATATTATATGGCACAAAACTGTGACTGAATCTGGATGTTCTGCTTCGGATACCACGGAGCCTCCCAGAAGGGAACAAGGAAAACAGGTTATGAAGAGAATGTGTCGTGTCCCAGACAATCTTGTGAATCCTGCTCAAGCAACGCTTATGTGCTATGTCTTGGATGGAAGGAAGGGAACTGCCAATGATCTTTTCAGCCATCCTCACCACTCTCTGCATCACCTTCCTGTCTGAAGCATTGATGCTTCTAAACCAGACTGTGATACTGTTTGACAGGATGCTCTCGACTTTCCCTCTGTAGAAAGTGGTCAGGACAGGGGAAGGAAGATGTGCTTTCCTGATGCAGCGCAGAAAATGCAGGCGCTACTGTACCCGCTTTACCAGTGTCTCGCTGTTGAGCGACCAAGCCAGCCTACTTGTTAACTGCACACCCAGGAATTTGATGCTGGTAACCATCTCCACAGTGAACCATTAATGCACAGAAAAGTGTGGCTGTGCCTGCCTTTTCTGAAATCGACAATGAACTCTTTGGTTTTTCCAGTATTTAAAACTAGGCTGTTTTCCTTACACCAGTTCACCAAACCCTCAACCTCCTTGCGGTAAGCACCCTCATTGTCATCATGAATAAGGCCGCTACTGTATCATCTGCAAACTTCACAATATGGTTGGTGGCAAACCTAGCACTATAGTCATTTAAAAAACTACATATGTCATAATAATGGGGCTATATTTGGTTTGTGGTTGATTGTTTAAATTTTAATGTTTTATGACATACAGGGAAGATGAATACACCAGTGTATTAATGGATTCTAAACATCTGAATAAATAAGAGAAAGACAGAAAGGAGAAAAAAAGGAGAAAGCAAAATGCCTTATAATACAGACTGCCCTGAATCTAGGGCAAAAATTACCTGGCTTCACCACTCTATGCATCTCTTACCTCCTATAGTCACTGTACAATCCTGTATTCATCAAGAATCCACACTGAATCTATGCTATGAGATATCTGATTATGACCAGAGTGGGATTTGGTCTGAGCATCTAGAATTGATTCATACACATGGCAGTGATAATGGCAGAAACATTATTAAGAATTATTAATTAAGAAGTATTAGGTTCATTAAATAAGGTAGTGGACATGTCATCATGCATCAAACTACATTCAAGTTTATTTTATCCAGTAATAGTAAGCCAACAGTAGAAGCCAGCTGTGGGAAAATTTCTAGCATTATCTACTAAATAGCTAAATGCTTGCAGACCATGTTATTTTCCATGATTGTGTCAAATTCCTGCTGAAAAGCCCAACAAAGTAAATGTCCATTTAACTTCAAGGTGGTTGACAGGTCCACTCACCATCAGGTCATTCTCTCCCTTGCTCTCACTGTCATAAAGGGTCATTGGCGGCTTCTCTTCAGTCAGAGTTCCCTCCCCTTCGCTTTTCGGGGGGGGGGAGACCACCACAAACTGGGCTGCTGCTTGCAATTTCTCTTTTCCCTTCTTCAGCTGTTTTTTAGACTTCAAGGGAGTCGGGGGCACTGGAGCCCTCCGGGGGTTTGGGAGCAGGCATGTCACTGCCCTATGGCCCACCTGGCCACAGTGGAAACACATGAGGGGGACGCGATCAGACAATCCTGCAGGGACTGGAGACGCTGCCACTGGTTGCTTTCTCCCTAAGATGTGTTTCTCTTGACTTTTCTTCAGCTGTGGTTTAAACCCTCCATGACTCTTGTACACTGCCAGGTCTAGCTTCATGGTGGTGACCAACTGGTACCAGTCACTAAGCCAGTCTAGAATTCCTCGGGCTAGGCATAGATGAAACAGGTTGCGGCTCAGACCCTCTTGGAAGTATTGGGCCAGGAGCTGCTCTTGGCACAGGCCAGGGTCCTGGCATCCAAACTCTGCCATACAGGTACATCCACAGATGAGCTCCATAACCAGGCTGGAGGATAGGTACTAGTGGTGGACTGTGAGTCCCTGACCCTGAACTGGGGATGGGTTGCAGAGACATCCCCATTTGTGGGCTAGTTACTCCCCCAACTGCTGAGGCTGTTGCTCCCGCTGAGTGTTGGGGTGATGGAATCGATGTTGGTGCTGGGAGCTGAACTGATCCCCCTGAGGTCTAGGATCCAGTCGTGGGATTGCTCTCCTCCTCGGACCTCCAGGCTGCTAAGCTTTTGCCTCAGTTGTTCCACTGACTGGCTACTGTACATCGGCAAGTAGTGCTCTTTCAATGCTAGCCATTCTGAGGCTTCTTGCTTCCATCATTTTAACTCTCTGCCTGGTTCAGGACGAGGGTAGCACAGTGGGAATTAGGCTTTGGAGGCTTTCCGCAACCCTTCTCGCCACGTTTCCAATTGTGGCTGGTTGAAAGATGCTGCTCCACTTATCTACTCCAGCACCGGGGTCAACTCTTTCCATTCAGCCCACACCTTGGAATGCATTGAGGCTGGTGGGGTTGCAAAGCTGCTTTCAGCACTGGTTGGGGTCCCGCTGGTCAACCCCAACCCGGCTCCAGCCAGCTACTCCATTTCAGGCATCTTCTCCTGAGTCTTCATTACCCCTCTGGAGGCTACCAGAAGAGCGTAGGGGCTCAGGACCCCTTAATAGAATTGAGGGTGAAAAGAGAGCTAGCTTAATGTCAAATCCAGTCTGAAAAGCCCAATGAAGTAAAATGTTTCAAAGGTGCTTTGTTTTAATTGTTTAATATTCTCTTTATAGAGGATCTCTTGAGGATGGTCTGGGCATTGCAACCAAGTTCATGTTGAAGCAATATTCCTTCCAAGTTCATTTCATGGGGCTTACATGGCTTGGGACCAAAATACTTTCAAGACCAATAATTGTACTTCCATAGAGTATGGCCATCATCAGTGAGACATATTTTGTAATCTCACTGGGGATATGGTTAATTCTACTTTTTCTATGGAGGGACCCTAGTCTGAAACAAGGTGCCATCGTAGTTAAAGCAAGAGTCTTCTCGTTAAAAAAAAATTACTACAGGCTTCTAACAGCCTTTTAATGTTTTGTTTTAATGATGTTTTTAAAGATTGGTTTAACTGTGGTGGCGCAGTAGTTAAAAGGCAGTACTGCAGACTACTTTCTGCTGACTGCCGGCTGCCAGCTGTTCGGCAGTTCAAGTCTCACTGGCTCAAGGTTGACTCAGCCTTCCATCCTTCCAAGGTCATTAAATGAGGACCCAGACTGTTGGGGGCAATAGGCTGGCTCTGTATATCGTTTAGAGAGAGCTGTAAAGCACCGTGAAACAGTTTATAAGTCTAATTGCTATTGCTATTGCTTTAAATCATTCTGGACCATTAAAGGAACAAGCAACATTAAAAACATCTAGAAATGAATACATTTAATATAAATTAACTATGAAGTACTTTCATGAAGTTGTACGTCTTGCAGTGGTCTATGCTGCTTTATTAGAAGATTCAGACTTCTGCCCTTGCACCAGGACCAACTAATACTGTAAGCACTGTCCAACAAAAGGACTCATTAACAGTTGTGGGGAAAATTGGAGGAGGAAGGAGTGTTGGATATGTTTGCTGCCTTAAGTTATTTGTAAAAATAAAAATAAATAAAAACTCGTATGCCATGAGGCAGGAATATTATATCTCATTACATTAAGATAAGATAAGATAAGATAAGATAAGATAAGATAAGATAAGATAAGATAAGATAAGATAAGATAAGATAACCTTTATTGTCATTTTTATACTGTGGGCACAATGGCACATATCAAAAATGAAATTTAGTTGCCCACTCTCAAAGTGAAACACATACATGACACATACATACTAACCAAACTTTTAAACTTTACTCACTCACCATGCCAAAGAGAATAGTTTTATTAACAAAGCAGATTAAAATTGGACATAGCAGATAAATAAAATTACAGCACAATTCAAGTAAAGTTGAGTACCGGTACGTACTTATTTTGCTTAATGGCTAATCCAGGGATGATTTACAAGGAAGGATCTTTCCAGCTACTATAGAAAGCTCTTTGAAAAAGAGAAGCATACTTGCTTTCTGGAGGTAGATTTAATTTAATCTGATATTTTAAATTATGCTGTATTTGAGTGCCTAACATTTGGCCACATTATCGGTTGGTAACAGAAGCCACAAGCCACTCAGCCAAGAAAAGTGAGGGAACAGTGGAAAGACTTTCAAATGTGTGAACAAATGTTTGGAAAGGACCTCCAAAAATCATGCCAATGACTATATTCCATTTGTTCATTCTATGATTAATGATTAGGGTTTTTGTTTTAATTTACAGATATAAAATCCAGTTATGCAGCAGTAGGATCTCTACTTGTTTCTTAACATGAAAAAGGCAATATTATATTTGCAACTTCATATTGTTATTACCAAAGCAGGAAAAATGGAAAGTAGCATTAATAGTCTCCAAAATGAGATGTGAAGGGAGAGCACGTTCTGTTGCACCAGTCTGAATCTCAAGCACCAGAATTAACAGATGGTTTAAAGCTGTCCTGTTAAAAATACTGTATATTCCATGCCCAGAAGACATTTTAGTCACATTTGGGATTGGCTATATCATGACTCCTCTGGTCAGCCTTGTTTTTCCTCCATAGGAAAAACAGCTGTGGAAGATGTCTGGCTTCTGAATGTGACAAAGAAGGAACTGAGAGTTCCAGACATTAAATTGCTGGCAAACATTTTGCAGGTTTAAAGATGTTCTGAAAAGAAAATGCATTGCATAAGAATAAGAGGCAGATAAAATAAACCAGTGAGAAAAACAAGGCATTTCCTGCAAGATACATAAACAGGTTAGGCAGGTGATTTTAAATGACAAAATTTAGATTACAGTTTGTAGGAAGGTGATCAGTGTATGTGTGTGTGTGTGTGTAGATAGATAGATAGATAGATAGATAGATAGATAGATAGATAGATAGATAGATAGATAGATAGATAGATAGATAGATAGATAGATAGATAACATACTGATAGTTGCACAATATATTCACTAGATTTGCATTTTGTTCACCTTTAAAATGGATGCAGAAGGATATTGTATATAAAATAACACCCTGGGAAAGATTACTTGTGAAAAAAATAACAGATGTCAAAATGCACAATTATGTTATATTCCCCAAAATTAATTTTGTGAAATGTTCCTAAGGTCTAAAAAAATGATTTCATGGGCAGCCCATTCAAGCAGAATAGATTTGATATACCCTGCTGTCCTTCAGAGGACTTTTATTTCTCTGTCTTAACCAAGAATATTCCTACCTAAGCCAATTTAAGGGAGTCAGCTTGCTAAACTTATGATAAAGCAGCCTCAGTTTCAACCATAGAGCACACAGCATTAACTGTTTTGTGAAAAATGGTCAGACTAAAATTGAGATGCTCATTCTATGGTAGTAGCACATTGCCAACCTTGGCTGAGCTTTAGATCCAGTTAATACTTAAATGGGACACAACCCTGAAATCAGAGGATGATAGGCTTCAATAAGTCAGTAGCAAACCACTTCCATCTTATTACCTGGAAGGCTATACAACCATGGTCATAAAATCACAAGCTGTAGGAGATGACCAGGCTGAGCCTGAGGGAAGGGTCAAGTGCGTTATCAGTCTTGAGTCCTTTTGTGCCCACAAGAGATCTAAGTCCAGCCCACCTTGAATTACATTGACTCTTATCTACCGCCAGGGCTTTTTTTGTCATAGAACGCCCAGAACGGAGTTCCGGCACCTTTTTTGGATGGAACCTTGTAGGGTAGGCAAGGCGGGTTGTATGACGTGTGAGTTCCGGCACCTTTTTTGTTTACAAAAAAAGCACTGTCTACTGCCAATCTGCTTTGACTGTTAGTATTCAGATTCTTGTAGAACATGTAGCACACAATAAACCTGTATTCATTTGAACTGCCTAGACTCCTGATTTCTTGCACTTAACATAAGCTCAGTCCAAAGCTTATGTTACCTGATTGCACTGATTCTCTTTTACCCAAGTCTTTGAAGCGTCTGTATATTGTGCGACAGCTTACTTGTGAAATTTGAGTAGCATATTATGGTTCAGAATATAACCGGATTAAATAAAATAAAATAAAAAATAAAAGTAAAATAAATTTTACTTTTAAAAGTAGACCTATGAACCCTCTAAGAACCATACAGTAGAATATAATTTGTAGTAGAATATAATTGAATACACTGAATACAATTATAATACTATGTTTTGTCTACTTTTAAACATTTATAGAATGAAAAGACATTCTAATTATATTCAGCTAAAGATTCACAATAAATTGACCATATTTCATGCTGTAGGATGCACAGTTGAAAGCCTAGACATGCTCTTTGGAATACTGTACTTTGGCTTGTGAATATTACACATATACCTGCACCTGAAAAAAAGAAGTGATAAGTGACATATTGGAGGTTATGTTCTCTCTTTAATCTTGATCGGATTTTGACAAGTGGACCACATAGTAGTTACAGAACAAAGAAAAAGAGGGGAAAGAATTTTGGGGGAGAAAAGATGTTAACACTTGATGGCTAAGAATTCCATTATCATGGGAAATGACAATGTGTTATTTATTTTTCAAAGATTTTTGTGTTGGTGCTGATGAAAGCATTTATGAATAAATATTTGATCTTGTAATTTTCTGTGAAAAGAACAAATTTTATAAAATTGCAAAGAGGGCATCAATTAAATTAATTAGAATAAGAAGTAGACAAGACCTTGTTACAGCAGGAGAACTTGCAGAAAAATTGATCACCTGAGGGTTAGAGAGTACAAGGTGAATTGTTCAGCAATTGTTATTGGGCACATGCAGACAATTATCTTGGAAATATTATACAGATACAATACATTATTATAGTGAAATCTTGGGTCCCAATGTATCATACTAATAATTAAATGTCTGAAAAGAGGGATCCATATCAGTTTAGTTGAGTACTAATAGTGTTCTGAATAAAATTTTAAAAGGCAGAGAAGATGGGAACAGTTTTGCTGTAATTTTGAACCATATCCAAAAATCAGATTCTAATCCTGATCGAGATCTTATCTTAAATTAAAATAAATTTGTAATTTATTTGTAATTTATTTGTTCAAATATGTTAGTGTTAGCTGGGACTAGACTATTATAATATTTTTAAGGAGATTTGCAGCGTAAGTGTAAGTAATAATGATTTATGAGCTCTGCAATTTCACCCTACCTGTCCCTGCTTATTTTGTCCATATATTTCCATATATTTTTTGGAGACATGAGCTCATCCTTATGATTTGCTTTGGTAAATTTGAAATCACAAAATATTCTAATCTAATCCAATCTAATTTCATAAGAGATAGAGCTCAGTCTTCAGGAAATGGTTCCGATCTGGGCAACACTTACAAAGTCACATCTATTTGATTGAAGAACTGTATCTTACTGAAAAGGATTTCTGCACCATGAATTCTACCACCTACATCCCACAACCAACTCATTTAGGACGTCAGGCTGGATTTCAGAGGTGATCTTTTTTTTTTTTAGAATAGAGTCAGTACAAATCATCTTAAAGTGGCAATTATGCATCTGCTCCTGAAAAAAACATTTCTGAGTTCAGCCCATTGTTAATACAGTTGGATCATTATTCCTTCCCCTTGAAGGAATAAGCACATGAACTGAAAGTTCTCCTGGACTCACTCTTCAATATATTGATGTTATTCCTATGCAATTCTCTAAAATATTCCTTCCAGCATTCTTCCATGATGGTTTCATCTCAAATAGTTTCATCAACTTTATTCTAAATCTATACTTTTTATTTATTGTTTTCTAATTTCTACAAAAAAATATAATAAGCAATGCAATAAAATTCAAGGCACAAATATATGGGTAAACAAAGGGGAAGAAAAAAATAATAAAACTAATAATAATAATTGTTCAATATTTCTCAGTGTCTTAATATTTTAATAACTGTGATCAATTATGGTTCCCCTGATTACCATAAAAATAAAATCAAAATTAAAGCCTTTGAGAAGGCTTTAATTTTAGCTTGACTAGAACCCAGGTGAAGAGTGCAGATCACATTTTGACACCAGAACATCATCTTTTCAGTGTTTAGCTATGGATATTCTAGCAGCAGTCACCAAAAATATCACTAATTCTTTAGAGTAAATATTTGTATTAATATATTCACCAAAGTAAGTTGTGGAGACATATTAATTCTTTGATTTATAACATTGCCAATCTCCAAAATCATCTCATACCAGAAGGAAAAGACATGGATATAACTTTTACAAAAAATAAAATCAACAATAATTTTAAATCCTTTTTTTTGCTATGAGTATCCATGAACAAACGCATATTTAAGTCACATCTCTGAATCAAGCAGACATTTTTCAATGCAATACTTAGTAATCACCATTCTTACTGTTTGCTATGTCTCAAAATGGTCATGTTATTAATGTTTCTCTACTGTTTTATTTCATTCATATTTATTCATTCACCTAACCTACATGACTTTAACTCCTTAATTTTTTATGTTAAAAATAAGGCCCATATGTTTTTGTTTTTCAACTGACATCTAAAGTTGGAGTTAGATCTAGCTGGACTTCTCTAAAGAGGCTATTCCACATAGATTGTGCCATCAGTGAAAAGTTCCTCCAAATACAAGGTGGTGCACATTGATGGATTGATGTGGGTACAAATGTCCTATTGTTTAAGCCAGGGTGGGAGGTCTTTTTTTTTTGTCCTCCCTGAAAAGCTTTATTTATAGAAAAAAACCTCAGAACTGCTATTCCAATGTGGGAGTGTCATCTTTCCTTGAGGCTGAAAATTTACAACAGATTGCTATGTTCTAAACCCATCAGATTTAGAACAAAAACCTTACTTGGACAGGTTTTTATTTCAATTTGCTTGGCAATTATGAGCAGGTGGGTGTTTAATTTTTCCCATGTTCACCTTTTAAAGTATTAATTGATTTATTTTTCCACTTTTACCTTCCTTAATATTTTTACTTATATTTGACCATCTTTGTTATGCTCATTGTCTCTGAAGGTGTGTGCAATATTTATAACATAGAAAATTTATTGACATGAACATTCATACATTTGATATATTTTACTGAAAAGAAAATAATGCTTGTTTTTTTAAAAGATAATAACTTTATTAGGCCTAATCAAAACATCAATTAGTATCATTCTTCTAGCTAGTGTCATGGCCAACCAATTTAAATTCTCCCATGTTTCTCTCTCTGTGCGTATGTACATAAAAGATTAGAGTACAATGGGACTGATAAGTGAATATCTTCAAGATTAGATTTCAAAAGAGCTTATATTACAGAATTTAGAGGGGTGATTTATGTATCTTTCCAACACCAGAAATAGAGGCCTGAAACATAAAGAACCACCTTACTATTCAGAGCACCCTATGTTGCACAGCATTATGTAGCACTTTAAAAAAAACAGGTGGGCATTGTATATCTGTTTTTTTCCATACATTAATGTTTAGCATACTAATTACCCAATTCTTAGATGTGTTCTTCATTTGAAACAAGTGGCAAATACATACACACTGCCAAATTTCAAATATGAAATGGATGAAAAAAAATTCTGATGGATTGACTGCTAGGAAGTGACAATAAGGAAATACTCTTGGTTCTTGATAGAATTTCACAGCATGATTTTTCATGAACACCCATTAATCAAATTAATGAGGAACAGATTGATTGCAAGCTGGAGCCTGATCAATCCTTTCTAAAGTGCAGATCCCTATCAGTGATTCAGTGTCATGTGATGAAAATAGAAAGATGGCAAGCACCCAAGGAAAGCGACTGTGGGAAGAATCCAGAGAAAGAAATATTTTGGGAAATATTAAAAAGGCAGAATATATTTCCCCAAAGGAATAATGGAGAAGATCTTTAAAAAAGACAAAAACCAGCCCCAGAAACCAGCCCCAGCCCTTCTCCCCCAAGCAGAAACTAGGCAGAGGCCAGCTTTTAGACATGCAGATGTAATAATCCATTTAGGAAGGTTGGAGCTAGGAAGCTATTAGGAAGACAAAGACACCTAAAATCTACATACCCCCCCACCCAAATTCTAAGGACAGGACACATAATAAGATTAACCCACCAATACCAAAAGGGTACACTCAGACTCAGGTCAAAGTACATGCCACAGGAAATACAAAGCCTCAAACAGGAACAGGGAGCAACCTCAAGAGCCCCAGAAGGTATAAAAACCCACCACTCCCTACTACATGTAGTCAGTTTTCCCAGAGCCATCTTTCTGTCTGGCTCTTCTCTTCAATAAACTACAACCTTCTTTCTAAAGCAGTCTCCATTTTGATTATTCCCTGCTTGGACTGGACCCTGGTGAAGATTTTTCTTTCCACATGACATTAGATCCAGGTGGTAAAGGAAGATGCTGTTCCATAGAAACTCTGGCAAGGTGGTTTAGTAGTACACATCTTACAAAGTGATATATGTGACAGCACTAAAAACAATTTTTGTTTAATCACCTGGAAATTCTCTCTCTCTCTCTCTCTCTCTCTCTCTCTCTCTCTCTCTCTCTCTCTCTCAGAGTTTAAAGAAGGAACTATATATAGCATGCTGATAGACAGTGGACTAAATTAAGGTTCTTCAGTGTTGGCAGTTTTAAGATGTGTGGACTACATCTCCCAGAATTCCCCAGCCAGCTGGCTGGGGCATTTTGAGAGTTGAAATCCACATATCTTAAAGTTACACAGGTTGAGAAACACTGTGCTAGATTATCTCAGCAAACTGTTTCAGTGTCAGCTTATTTGTGGCCAGCACATATTTAAACACACAAGTGTAGAACTGATTTTTTTTTAAATCTTGTCAATTTGATTATTGCTGTTTTGTAGCTGTTTTGTTTCTGTATTTTATTTAAACAGGAGGGCTATTTTTAATTGTTAAATTACTGTAATAACAACAAAGTTCTGGGAAATAAAGTGGAATAAGAATTAAAAAACAATAATAAATAAGCCAGCAAACACGCAATATCCATCTACTTTACATAATAAACTCTAGAGTCCCAAACTATATAATATTTGTAACACTACTTACTGTAGCAGAAGTTAAATATGATGGTTTTAAAAATCTAGTATAAAGAAAATCTACACTGGGAACTTTCATGCATTAATTAACAGGAAAAGAAATAGAGGAACATTGAATCGCCCTAGTAATTCATTTTTCCAAATTAGTCCCAACAGGAAACTAAGTAATTTCCTAATTTACTAAGTATTAAAGCTTATCTATTTATGCTAATGATGAGATGATTTATAGGATTTTATTAAATTATGCAAATTAGTAAAAAAGCAAGCAACACCACTAAGGAAAAACAAGTAGCAATCATAAAATATATCATGATATAAGAAAATGCATTTTTCTTTCTAATAAAATGGGAAGGCCTGCTACATCCAACATCTCACATATCAGGAACATTAAGATACTGCATTACAGTAATGGAAATTTAAGGAGTGGAACTAAGTAAAAGAAGTTGCTGTGTTAACACTCGCTGGTTGAACATATGATTCAAGTATCAATAAATTATGCTAGATTGATTTCTGTATAGCTTTATAGAATCTAATTTCTATCCCCTTCAATCTATATGTTGTTTATCCAAAGTTCAACTCAACTTTCTATTAAATAAATACAGTGGTATAGCCAGGTTAGTTTTAAATTTAAATTTATGAACACACACACACACACACACACACAGAGAGAGAGAGAGAGAGAGAGAGAGAGAGAGAGAGAGAGAGAGAGAGCAATATTCCACTGCAGTATCAACATTAGAAAAAATATTCTTATCTCTCACAAAAAACTCCTTCCTTCCTTCCTTCCTTCCTTCCTTCCTCCCTCCCTCCCTCCCTCCCTCCCTCCCTCCCTCTCTGTCTATTCTCTTCAGCCTTCAAGAATCAAAACAACAATTAGATGGAGTTGAAGATATTCAGAAATGCTATTTTTGCTGCCATCCAATGATCATATGGATTTTTGTTGCCCAGTTCTTTAGCCCATCTCATTAAAATTGAACTCGTGAAATTTTAGCAATGAAATCTACAACATTCAATCTACGTACTTTACTAAATAGTCCATTTAACAAACTGTGGTGGTGCAGTGGTTAGACTGCAATATTGCAGGCTAATTCTGCTGACTGCCAGCAGTTCGATTCTCACCAGCTCAGAGTTGATTCACCTTCCATCATTCCGAGGTCGGTAAAATGAGGACCCAGATTGTTGGGGGGGGGGCAATATGCTGACACTGTAAACCTCTTAGAGAGGGCTGTGAAGTACTTTGAAGCGGTATATAAGTTTAAGTGCTATTATTAGCTAGACCATTTAGTTAATATCTTTTTCCTGCAAAAGTCCTCAGTTCATTTCAGTGCTAATTCAGTTAAAAATGTTTATTAATGTCATAATTTAGCACTTACACTGCATTCAGAAAGTAGTCAGACCCCCTTCACTTTTGTCAGTTTTGTTATACTGCAGCTTGATTCTACAGTTGTTGAAATTCATCTTTTTCTCATTAATCTACACTGAGTATCCCATAATGACAAACTGAAAACAGAATTTTAGAAATGTTTGTAAATTTATTAAAAAGAAAAAACTGAAATATCGCATTGGCATAAGTATTCAGACCCTTCACTCAATACTTTGTTGAAGCACCTTTGGCATCAATTACAGTCTCGAGTCTTTTTGGGTATCACACGACAAGCTTTGCACACCTGGATTGGAGGATTTTCTGCCATTCTATCTTGCAAATCCTCTTAAGTTCAGTCAGGTTAGATGGCGACCGTCGATGGACAGCCATTCTCAACATGTTCAAAAATGTTCAATAGGATTCAAGTCAGGGCTCTGGCTGGTCCACTGTAGGTCATTCACAGAGTTGTCCGTAAGCCACTCCTGTGTTGTCTTGGTTGTGTGTTTAGGATTGTTATCATGTTGGAAACTGAGCATTCGGCCCAGTCTTGAGGTCCTGAGCGCTGTGGAACAGGTTTTCATTGAGGATATCCCTGTACTTTGCTCCATTCAGCTTTCCCTCAACCCTGACCAGTCTCCCAGTCCCAATATTCTTATTCCTTCTTCCCCATGAAAAATGGTTCTTTGCAAATGATGGGTGGGTTACTGCCAAGCACACTGTGGGGAAGGATAAGACTTGGGGAACTGAGCCCACATCTTTGAGAAACAGGATTCAATCCACTGGCTGGAAACTGCATATTTTAATCTACAAAAATTAAGGTCGTGTCATATTTCCATTTAGTATGTTTTGTGTTGTCAGAAACAGAATTAGAAAGATGATTTAACATGACATGGCACTGATGTTACACTACATTTGTTTTAATCATCCCATGACATCTATGGCATGATTTATTTATAGCATTCCTGTACTTCTGACATCACATACAATCTCTGGGCACTTTACAACCATATTAATTCCATAAAACCATAAAACAGTTCCACCCCTCCAACAAAACAAATTCCAAGGAACTACAACATTCTTGAACAGTGAAAAGCTCTATTAAAAAAAAGTTCTGACTTGCATTTCATCCAGTCTTCTTGAGATAATACAGTATGTTCTATAGAGTAGGGGCAAAGCCTAAGAAAGAAGCATTGTCCTTCAGTCTTCTCTGTTCTGATCTCACTTAGGGGATAAATTCTCAACATGTCTACCTAGGCTGAAAATATTCAATGGGCTGTTGCACTTAGGCCTTGAAAATACCTAGGCACCAGGCTATAAAAGTTGAAACTAGCATTTTGAATTGTACTCTGAAGGTTACTAGGGAAGAGAGTACCTGACATCTTGTCAGCCCTTCAAAGTACATAATGATAAGAAAGGGGCACAGCAGGAATGCTTCTTATTTGATACAGAAAGAAAAATTTGAAAGCCTGCTGAAGTTTTTCTTTGCTCTATTTTATACCATACAAAACTAAGTTGGTATTATTGTCTTTCTCATGCTTAACACTTTCTCAGGACTGAGAATCTTTTTCCTCCCTTAATTGTTCTCTTCCTCCTTCTCAATGTCAGGTCTATAAACCATCACACATTTGCTGCATGACCTATCCTTTTCAGTACATGACACCTATTGTAAATTAGCTTTGCATTTTTGAAAGCAGGAAAAAGGTTTGTCTGCAACTCAGGACACCATCTTTGTTTGTTTTTTTCTTCACCTTCTTTTCCTTCTGGTCCTCCACTTCTGACCACAACTGAGTCCAGAATTTTATTTGTAAGTTGTTGTGATTGTAAGTCAATTTACCAAGAGACCAGACTTGATTTTATGATCATTTTTATGACAGTCATTAATTGAATCATGCAATTGTTAAGCAAACTACCAACTGTTTTTACAACAGCCATTAAGTGAGCTACTGCAATTGTTAAGTGAATTATGTGGTCATTAAATGTATCACGATTGTGAGTCCAAATCCAGCTTATCCAAAGGGCATCTTTGCAATTTTTGCTGGAAAATGGCAAAAAATATTGCAAAACATCATCATATGTCTATAGGACACTAAAACTGGTCGTAAATGTGAGATGATTACCAAGCATCCAAAATACAATCACGAGACCACAGGAGTAGTTTCATAGTTGTAACTTCAAGGATGGCTCTTAAATAACAGTTTTTGTAACTTCTAGTGGTTGTTAAATGACTGATTATAAGTCAAGGACTACTTATAAATGTAACTGTCATGTGTCTGATTAACAAAAACTTAAAAGTGTAAGTGGACTGTAATAGACCTGTTCTCGAAGCAGGCTCATTTCATCGCCTGCAAAGGACTCCCATCTGCCCAATGACTGACCAAATTGTTCCTGCAACATATCTACCGGCTGCATGGCGCCCCTAAGCGAATAGTTTCGGACAGGGGGGTGCAGTTCACAGCGAAGTTTTGGAGAAGTTTCCTTACATTAATTGGATCATCTCAAGGTTTATCATCTGCTTTTCATCCGGCCACCAATGGGGCCGCAGAAGCCGCTAACAAAATGGTGGAGCAATATCTTAGATGCTACGTTTCGTACCCACAGACGAACTGGACTGATCTCCTCCCTTTTGCGGAGGTGGCGTACAATAATTCTGTGCACAGCAGCACCGGCTACACGCCTTTCAGAGTTGACAGTAACAAACCAACATGTTTTGCCTGTTTAGCTTTTCCATTTGTCAGAGAAGGTTCACTGTACCCCCTGTCTTGGCAGCTCACATTTCACATTCCCTCAGGTAGCTTCAGGGAGTTCTTGAAAGCATCTGCAATCTGACATTGGTGAGGATAAAACAAAGTGAAGAGGCTGAATTTATAGTGTCCTGGGAATGCTTTGCAGATTGAACAGGTTGTGGCCTGATAGGGTTGAATATATGAATGTAAAAAGAGTGATGAGCAGTCATAGATAGACAGCATCCTCCTCTGGCAATACACTGGATTAAGAAGCCCTTTATTTTTAAGTTTTAAATATTACTGAGCCTTTTTTTATTCCTAAGAGAATTGGCAAGCATTTTAATTTGTGGTTTCTGTGTTATATTTTAACAGTATACACTATCCATATACAGGATTTGTTAAATCCTTCCTCCATCTTAGTCTCCAGCACTGAAACAAGAGAATTAGCCAAAGATTTGTCTGCGTCTTTCTCAAACCTTAAATTTGTTTTTAGATCATTAATGCCTTTTTTCAGAATTGATCTAGGAATTAATCCTTTAATTATCTGCTTACTTTTTGAGGACATGGTGACTATAACTTATTTTATTCAGCCCAATTGCCCTGTAGGGGGAGAAAGATCACAAAGTATAGTGGTTTAATTTGCCTACAATCTTTAAAAACAGGCTTGCTACAGGTGATATATGGCTTCATTCAAGTCATCAAAATAGAATAGAGCTGGAAGAGACCTTGGAGGTCTTCTAGTCCAGCTCCCTGCTCAAGTAGGAGACCCTATACCATTTGAGACAAGTGGCTGTCCAGTCTCTTCTTAAAAACCTCCAGTGATGAAGCACCCACAACTTCCGAAGGCAAGCTATTCCACTGGTTGATTATGCTCACTGTTAGGAAGTCTCTCCTTAATTGCTTCTCTTCTTGATTAGTTTCCATCCATTGTTTCTTGTCTTGTTTCTTGTCTTCTGGTGCTTTGGAAAATAAGTTGACCTCCTCTTTTTGTGGCAGCCCCTCAAATACTGGAATACTGCTATCATGTCATCTCTAGTCCTTCTTTTCTGTAGACTAGCCATACCCAATTCCTGCAACCATTCTTCCTGTTTTAGTCTCCAGGCCTTTAATCATCCTAGTTGCTCTTCTCTGCATTTTCCAAAGTCTCAACATCTTTTTTTGTAATGTGGTGGTGATCAAAACTGGAAGCTGTATTCCAGGCATGGTCATACTAAGATTTTATAAAGCGGTACTAATACTTCATGTGATCTTGATTCTATGCCTCTGTTTATACAACCAAGGATTGTATCAGCTTTTTGGCTGCTGCTGCACACTGCTGACTCATGTTTACATGATCTTCCATTCAGACTCCAAGGTCCCTCTCACAGTTTCTGTTTTTGAGCCAGGTTTCACCTAATCTTACTTGTACTTTTGTTTTTTTCCTGCCCAGGTGTAAAACCTTGCTTTTCTCCACATTAAATATCATTTTGTTGGATAGGGCACACTGTTTAAATTTGTCAAAATCATTTTGGATTCTGAGCTGGTCTTCTGGGGTGTTGGCTATTTCTGCCAGCTTACTGCCATCTGCAAATATGATGAGTTCCCCTTCTATTCCCTCATCTAAATCATTGATGAAGATATTGAAGAGTACTGGGTCTAAGATGGAACCTTGTGGTACCCCACTGCTTACTTTTCTCCATGTGGATGTAGTACCATTAAGAACTACTTGTTGAGTACAGTTTGTCAGCCAATTACAAATTCATCTGGTGGTGATGCTATCTATCCCACATTTTTCTAGCTTACCAAGAAGCAAGTTGTGGTCTACTTTGTCGAATGCCTTATTGAAATCTAAGTATATTATTGTATTCCACTAGTCTACTAATTTAGTCATTTTGTCAAAGAATGAAATAAGATTGGTTTGGCATGACCTGTTTTTAACAAATCCATGCTGGCTTCTATCTATAACTTTATTTGTTTCTAAATGTTCACAGATCTGTTTTTTTATTATCTTTTCCAGTAACTTCCCAGATACTGCCTGCTTTTAATTTATATAATCACTTAAGATAAGAAGCAAACTTGTGGTCAAATCACTTTAATCTAAATCTGGGTTTTTCAAACTTCAAATTCCATACATTGGGCTCTGTGATAGATAAAGTTCACCCAAATAGCCAATTTTCTGATTTCAAAGACTCCCTCTCCTTCTTCCCCTTTTTTTCTATGGCATGAAACTGTTTGAAAATATCTTGTCTACGTGAATGGTACATACACAACAGAATACTGTCCTTTTTACCTCTCTCTATCATTACAGGCATCTAAAAGTTTCTGAGCGTTAGGGTCCATCTTCAGTCACAGAAGCTAACTGGATGGCTTTGGGCCAGACTCAGCCTACAATACTTCATAGGGCTGTTGTGCAAAAAAATTAGAAGTGGGAATGCTATGCCACCCTGAACACCTTTACAACAAGTGGCATATAAATCTAACAAATAAACACAATTTGCTCCAATGGATCTTCCACTCTTTCCAAAGATACTTCTTTGTTCTGGTGACGAAAGCATCTTTATTAGTGAGAGAAATTAATGGATGGAATCTTTAACAAATCATATGAAAACAAGTTATCAGAAATCTTAAGTTAGAAGCTGCGTCTTGTGTAGCAAAAGCTGTGTAAATTCTATTAAAAGAAAACAGATAGACTTCCGGCTTGACGTCGCGGCTCTGAGGATGCAGGAAAACTGGGCTCCGTCTTTCACATCTGAATTCGCTCTGCTGGGGGACCCTGGAAAGGATTGAAAGTCAATAGAGGCAACAAGCAAGGAGGGGACCCCCATTTGATCGCAGGAGGGTGATGGCCCTTCTGTTTGATCTGGGGAAGCCCTCCAAACTGGTGGGGGAATGACTGGCCATATTAATATGGCCCATCACTAAGCTGCTGACAGCTGAAGCCAAAAGCACCACCAAACAACTTTTAAGCAACACGGATGAAACTGGGTTAGATCTGATCCTCTCTTTAATATTTTAAGTTTTGTTTCCTGAAAAAGCTGCCCAAAGCATTTTTTCCCCTGTGAGGAGGGAAGGGAATTTTTACCCCACCCTCTAAGAAAAGCAGCGACTAATTACCCAGGAGAAACAGAGCAACCATAAGATTAATTTTAACCTAACTGGATATATATTCTTTTGAAACTTGGGGACTAAAAGTGATCCTTTTTCTTATTGGAGACTTTTGTTTTCGTTTGTTTTTTTTAAATAAGACTTGAAAAACCACCATATAAGTTTTGGACTTAAAAAGCTATAAAATGGCATTGGTGACATCTTGTGGTGAATTATGGTATTACAATTTGTTATTGCCTAAAAGAAACCTGGCTTGAAGCCCAGACTTCAGATAAAATTTGTTTGGTCTTGACAGCTGCCACCTTTAAAAAACCCAGCTGCAAAGAAAGGATTTCTGGGCAGTTTATCTGTGTGGCAGGGATGATGTACTGTTTTGGAAGCTGGCCTGCTTGAATTATGAATCTAAACTTTTACTGACTCTCAGAGCCATGCATGGGGAACTGCTTTCCTATTTCTCTGCATGAGAAGCAAATATTATTACACGAGATGATGGAACACCTTGGATTATAAATTCTTACTTGATAAACAATTTCTATTATAAAGACCACCTATAAAACATGAAATAGATGTCCATACCTAGTTACAAAAGGTAAAAAATTATTTTTAATGTTTGATTCTAAAGTCTTCAACTTAACACATTATCAAGAAAATATGGATGAAGATCAGGAAAAAATCCTTTCCAAGTTGAAATCAATACATGAATATTCTTTCAGCTTGTGATAAAATAAGAAGCAATGCACAGGAACAATGTTCTAGCTTAAATATACAAACCCAGATCTTGATTATAAACAAAGAATTAAAACGCAGAAAACAAAAGAAAAATTGGAACAACTAAATGCTAAGACAGAGGACCCAACTGACCAACAGACCCAGCCAACTGAAAAATCAGAAAATGGAGTGACAACATTGAGAATGTAAAAGACTTTTCACAAATCAAAAAATCAGAATATATTTGAGGAAAAGGAAGAACAGATTGAATGGAAGATAAAGCTATTAGAACAATTGTGGGAAATTGGAGTAACAGGGAGGCGGTTTAAGGAATACTAATGGGCTTGTTCTTCCCAAAAAACTTCAACCAAATGGTCTTTCTTATTCCAAATAATATATATATAAATAGACGAAGAACTATTTGATGATTCAAAGGCACTGACATGGAAGGTTAGCTGGCAAAGGAAGAAAGCCAGAGTAAGGCTGAAGAAAATAATGGCTTTGACTTATTAGAGGGGATATTATATCACCAATTAGATGGTTGAATATGGTGGAAAATAGATAACTTTTAGAAAATAGAATAACATTATAATTAAATAGATAAGATGTGTAACTAGAATATTAGACTTTGGTATGAAAAGGGAAAAAGGGAGAAGTTGAGATAAGGGAAGCTTTTAGTCACCTAAACATAAAATACTTGGAAATCATAAATAATAGTGTTTTTTTTAATATTGATGGGAAATTAAAGTTGGGGGGGAAGCAATAATAGGACATTGTTCATATAAGGATATTAAGTGGAAACACAATTAAGATATGTATAGGCTAAAAATTATTGATAAATGTAACAAAGATGTTTCAACTTAGTTGAAAATAAGAATTGTGTTTGCCCAATATGAGATAACAGATATTATTGGAAAGAGAGAGGAAGTATTTGATGTTCTAATATTAGACTTAAACTAAAAATTTATGTATATTACTGAATTATTGGTTAACCCAGACAACACCTATAATGGTTTTGATTTATTAGAGGGGATGCTGTATTATCAATTAGATGGTTGAATATGATGGAAATCAGATAACTCTTAGAAAGAGCAATATTATAATCAAATAGATAAGATGTGTAACCAGAATATTTGTAAGGACCCACTTCAATTCCACATCTTAAGAAAGCAGAATTCTTGGAAACAATTTCTTCCAACAGGAACTTTTATTAGGAGTAGTTGATAGCAGGCATAATAGAGAGGATCTGAGGGATTTCTTTACAGATCGATTACTTTAAAGTGTCCCTAAGCAAACCCCACCCCACAGTTCATCCGGACAATTCAGACTGGCCAATCCCCAGGTGTTAGGTTCATCGTGGGAAAGGGGAGATAACATCAATCTGGCTCCATTTGTAGTGCAATGTTCCACAGCTCTTCACACGTCCTTTTGAGAATGGAGAAATAAGCCAGGTCCCGGAGGTTTGTACTTCTCCCCCCCCCCCTTTTCCTAGCTGCCTGGTTAGGAAGAAGAAGGTTCAGAGAGATGCATAACGCAGGAGGCAATTTGTTACATTGTAATGGATAGCAGACACAGAGTCAGTAAACAAAAGGTTACATTGTAGCGAATAGAGGAAGTGAAAGCAATAAACCTGCATACATACCCCCCTCCCCTTGGAAGTATGGCAGAATCCAAGAAAAGGTGAGATTTGATTTTAGACCAGAGGAGATAGATAGAACTGAAATATAACTGGATTCTGACGATATTAGACTGTGGTATGAAAAGGGAAAAAGGGAGAAGTTGAGATAAGGGAAACCTTTGATCACCTAAACATAAAATCATAAATAATAGTGTTACTTTGAATACTGATGGGAAATTAAAGCCTTGAAAAAAAAGCAATAACAGGACATTGATTATATGCAAGGATTAAGTGCAAACACAATTAAGATATCTATAAGCTAAAAATTATTGATAACTGCAACAAAGATGTTTTTATTTAGTTGATAATAAGAATTGTACTAGCCCAATATGAGATAACAGATATTAACGGAAAAAGAGAGGAATATTTGATGTTGTAACATGAGATGTATACTAAAGATTTATGTACACTATTGAACTATTGATTAACCCAGTCATCACATTGCTTTTTAAATATCCAATTATAAAATGAAAAAATCAATAAAATATTATATAAAAAAGAAAGAAAACAGACAGATGTAGTTTGATACACAATGCTGCATAAAAATCATCTTTGTGGTTTCTCTCCCCTACACAAAATTGGCTTTCCAGAATAAGGGCCAGTAGGAGGCAATAAATGTTCCTTGTAATATCTATTTCTCTTTACATATGTCAGAACCACATGTTATTTTGAAAAGGAGTCTTGAACATCAGACAGAAGATGTTTGTTCTCATTCTCTGTTAGAAGTACAGCCAAAACTAAAGTTGGATTTCTAAATGGCATGGGATGATAACATTTGTACAAATGTTAAACTAAAAAATTCACATTAATTTATATACAGAAGAATATATAAAGCCTGTTCTTCCTGTTATTAAGATCATGATAATCTATATCTATATAAATAAAAATGTAAATGTTCGTTTGTTCAAAATCTTAAATCTCCGAAAGTTCTTCACCGATTGCTTTGAAATTTTGACACAACGTTGCATTTGAATACGCACGTGTTTTTATATACCTACTATTATATAGATGTCACACCTGTGACAGGTAAAACATGCTTTTTTTGAAAAACAGCGCCATCTGTTGGACGTAAATTTAACCAGACTGAGCCACAGCAACGTGTGGCCAGGTACAGCTAGTAACATAATAGAAAGGCAATGATACTTGCAAAGGATGTTCTGATGTAAATATAGTGCAGTATTCCCTTTTGTCAGTCAACCTATCCAGCCCTTTTTCAAAAAAACTATTTTTCCCCTCTCCTGGTTTTTTATTATTATTTTTAATCTTTGAACTCACTGATTATTCTATCTACTGCACATGTGCTGTCCTTTCTCTAAAATGTTTTAACCTTCTGAATATCTTGGGTTTCTGCTAATATATACTACTTTAGATGGATCACCAATCTATACAGAGAAAATAGGTTTGCTATTGCTATATGATATCTTTTAAATGACAGTCAATTTGCTGTAGTGGTTAAGGCATCACACTAATTATGAAACTTTGAGTTCCAATCCTATCTTAGACACAAAGGCAGCTGGATGATATTGGAGTAGTCATTGTCTAGGATGCAGGCAATGGCAAACCATTTTTGAAAATCTTGCCAAGAAAACTGCAGGAACATGTCTAAGCACTCACCAAGAATGAAGGCTGACTCAAAGGCACACAGACAATCCTATACCTTATTCATAGAATATAATTATTGTATAAGATTTATTAAGATAGTCTATTTATAGTGGTATTGTTTCCTTCACTGTGACTCAAGAAAATTTATTATTGGCAACAAAAAAATTGGGTGGAAGAGAGATTTTACTTAAATATAAATAAGAGATCCATTTTACCATAGCAACCAGCATGTGCAAGTTATGCCTCAATAAATTGACTATTCTGTTTCTTTGACATTCTAATGCTACCAAAATTTTCTGAAGCTTCTTAGCAAAAAAATAAATAAAATCAAAGCAGTCAATCTCAAGAGCTATTCCATAAGGCTATGTTTTATGAACAAATGTTTAGAAGTTTATTATATGCCTATTTTCAATCAAATCCAATAAACATATTTAACACCTTCATAGATATTCCTGAAAGTATTTATAGCAAAATGGAAAAAACTAGTGTTCAATGAATTCTCAGAAACAGAAGGTTAAGGCAAATTTCCATTGACCACAGATAATTCTTTTGTACCCTACACAGCTTTCAAATTAATTAGAGAAGGCTAAGAAATGTTATATGAAATGTATAATGATACATTTAATTGGAACAGGGAAAATATAATAGAGATTGCAGAACCTATTTTTTCAACATAAAAGCTAAATAATAATAATAATAATAATAATAATAATAATAATAATAATAATNTATTATTATTATTATTATTATTATTATTATTATTATTATTATTATTATTATTATTATTATTATTATTATTATTTTAGGGTTTATAGGCACTGTGATTTTGCATTAGTAAAGCAATGAAATTCAGATATGTTTCTGATTGAGGACCATTGACAGTATGACTTCTGAATCTGAGTAACATTATAGCTTAATTAAGGTGACCTAGCAGTTCAAAAGCATGCACATGCGAGTAGATAAATAAGTACCACTTAAATAGGTGGGAAGATAACAGCATTCCCTGCATGCTGGCCACATGACCATGGAAGTGTTTTTGGACAACACTGGCTCCCTCAGCTAAGAAACAGAGATGAACACAGCAACCCAGAGTGAGAAATAACTGGACAGGCGAAGTCTTTACCTTTACGTTTAAGACCTTTGATTTAAGACATACATACAAAAATATAATACCTGAAAGCAAGATGTAAATTAAAATGTCAGTACTGAACTGGTAGGCTTTGTTTTAGTCCAGATGGTTAAGGAACTGACCCAGCAATTAACAAGTATACGTAACAATAATTCCTCCTGGATTTAAAAGTAAAGTTTTTTTAGTATTATGAAAAATACTTATAAGTTTATAACAAAATGTTAGACGGAAAGTAGAGGTAATGGCAGAATATTATTTTTTTTTGCTGTTTCTCCATTAAACAATCATAGACAGTTTGAAAATGACCCATCATTGCTGTCACTTCTTCCTACCTCAGCATGTTGGGAACATCATGATTTAATCAGTGGACTCTCTGACTATTAGGGCAGCCCAAGCAACATCTTTCAATGAGTGGCCTACCTGAAGTTATCTCTGGACCAAAGCATCCAAAATCCCCTCACCTTTTATTCCACAAAAAAAGGGAAATAAAATAAAATACTAGATTACTCCAATTCCATATTTTACATGCATTTGTTTGGTTGTTTATCAACACCCTGCAAAAAAATGTTAAGGGGAAGCTTTCTGGCTGCCAAACTATCTCTGCCAAAAAGCGTATTGACACTTTTACTAACACTTGCTTTCTCCAAAGGCTATAACTATGGTTGGTTATTGCAGCAGTTTCTGAAATGGGATGCGGGGTTGGGGCGGGGAGAGATTCCAAACAACATCTATAAATAATTATTCTGAAGCTTTCTGGGGATGGGGAAGAAAATAATGGCTATCTTGAATCCAAAAGCAGAGTGGAGAAAAAGTTCACCCCTGCCAGTGGGAAAACATCACGGATAATTCTGCAAAGGGACAAAGTTGCAAAGAGAAAAACCAGTCTTGTTCATGTTGCAAACTCGAATAGAGCTGGAAAAAGATTGGTCCAGCTCTAATGCCATGAGATTGGACAAGACTGGTACTGCTTCTAAACTACTGCAAAAGACCTGCAGAAATGCTAGATCACTTTTGGTAAAAGAAGAGCTGAAATTGAAAAAGCCACCAGCTGGGAAAGGTGGACTCAGATTTTAGAAATTGATTTGCATTCCAGCTTTCCATTTAATTTCTGAAATTAAAGCAAAAGTAAAGCCAGATTGGGCAAGGAGGCTGGTGAATACCAAATGAATAGCTTATTTCTTATCTCTCCCTTATAATATGATTTCAGTGTCCTAGAAATATCAAATTAGCAAAAAAAGAGGCCTTTTACTTACAGCATTATATTTCCAGGTTATTTATAGATCAGATGAGGAATACTTTATTTTTTTTAATATATCAACAGAAAATGCACATCCTTTCCCAGAATTGTTACGTAAACTACCTGCAGAATGATGCAAACCAAATTAGAGATGTTTATTAATGTGATAGCTTGTGAGTCATCATAGAATACACAAGAACACTACAGCCCCTTTGCTAGTCAGTCTTTCAATCACTAGATGACTTTTTAATTAGAATTTTCTACTTCACACATACCTTTTGTCATTCATTCTCTGAACCCACAAGAGGAAATACACTACAAATAGCTCTCCATGAGCAAAACACATATAAAAGGAGCAGGGAGGACAGAAAAATTCAAGGACAGCATAATACTGCTGTTTCATTGTAATAACCTGAATACATTCCTTGCTTAACAATGGGGAGGGATAAATAACTTTAAAAAAGAGACCCTGTGGTGTTGACATCATTGACTTAAAACTAAAGTTCATGCAGCCATATTGTACACATACAGAGAGGATAATCAAGCTAATTTAGAATACCTTCAGTCTTTAAGCGAATATAAGTTGCACAGTAAAAAAAACCATGATATTTTAAAAGAAATATATTTTTCTTCAAAGACAAGTGGCAAAGTTGAGGTTACATTCAGGGTTATGAATATTCCACAGATTCCGGTGTAAAATATGCTTGCTATGTAGAGAAGTGGTTTCAGTCTTCCATCCCCACACAAGGTGGCTTTAATCATTACAAATAAAACACTTCTTAGCTCCAAGTGGGCCAGCCTACAGAAGGGTACAAAACCTCTTGCCATCCTGAAGGGTTTTCTCCTGCAGTCCCTCTGAGGCTTTTTAGAAACCTGCTTTAAGGACACAGAGAAGGGGAAAATAAGGACCCAGTTTCTATATTCAAAATCTCTGCAGCCCATTTAACCTGTGTCTTGTGGGCACGGTATAAGCCAAAATAATTTAAGAATCAATTTAGTCTACAAATCACATTATGACCTTGGGTGTTATTTTTAATCCAATTATTATCTGAACTTTCAAGACATCTTTGTACTGAACAGGAGGGGGGAGGGGGAGAGAAAACAGACTTCCTTTAAATCACAGAAGAGGAAAGAAGTTGGCTTTCTAATCAGTGACCCAGTTTTTTTTTATTACATATAAAGCCTTATCAGAAATCTCCAAGAGAGTATCAGGAAAAGCAATAGCATTCAAAATTATTGTGTTTCTCCTTTTTCATCCTTCCCATATCATGAGATGTCCACTTGCTAAAATTCTTTTTATGTTGTCAACACATGCACTCTCTCTCACAAACACACATATACACACACACTCACATATGCCTATTGCATCTAAATCAGATGGGCAATTAATTTTACCAAGGGGCCACATGAGAACCTGGGATGGTTGTGGAGAATGGTCATTCACAGACCAGTCAGTTAATTTAAATATGTATTCTTCCAACTATGCCATAACAACCTTTTAAAAATTGTAGCAAGGTATTGCCCACATTTCAATAAAGGAGAATATTTGTAGCTCAGGGTTGAAATGAGGGGCCCTTGGTGCTCTCTGAGCTTGGTTGTTTTCTTGCAGATGTTTCATTATCCAACCTAGTTTGGGTAATGAAATGTCTGCAAGAAAACAATCAAGCTCAGAGAGCACCATGGACCTCTCAGGTAGATTTCTTTTTTTCTGTTGGTTAATTTGGTTAGAAATTAACCAAGGAACAGAATGAATATTTTGCATGAATAAATATTTTTATTGCTTTAAGTCCAAATGCTAATGTATTATAGTCTCTCATTCAAAAAATCAAAACCTTGCTTCTTTTGAATAAATACTGCTGTTGTTAAGCAGTATGGTAAGCAGCAGCTTTAACTTTTCCTTGTTTCCTGATTGCAGATGCTACTCAGGCAGTGGTGATAATAATACAGTGCTAAATCTGAGTTTTTGTAAAACAAACAAACAAACAAACAAACAAACAAAGATCTATCTTTATTTTTTACTTTCTGCACTAGAAGAACTTTGCCACCCAAACAGGCGCTCAGTTGAACACCTGAAACTGTATTCAAATGTGACTGTAGAAAATCAGTAGGCAATTTACAGTGAGAGGCCCTTTGGATAACTGAGTTCTTAAACAGTCTAGGGGTCATCATAACACAAATCTTAACTTTCATATTGCAAAATAAAGAATAAATTCAATTAGCTGTAATGTTCTAGTAAAGTCTTCACTAGAAAATACTTACGATCAACTTAATATTGATGGAGTACTGACAATCTGTGTGTGGGAAAACTGTTTTTACAGGAGAAAACAACACTGAATTGTTGCAGTTCTATTGTTGATGCAGCATCAACTAAAAGATTAATCTCAAGGAATGTAGATCTATCTTTTGTGATGTCATTTAAAAACTGCATCAATTATGATCTGTCTTTTATAAAAGATTGTGCCAATTAATATTCTGCATATATTATCTTTTTTCAGTTGTCACGAGCAACTGAGTGGATTAAGTGACATATGTAGCAAAGAAGAAAAAAATTACATAATCTATATAAATAAAAATGTAATGTTCGTTTGTTCAAAATCTTAAATCTCCGAAAGTTGTTCACCGATTGCTTTGAAATTTTGACACAATGTTGCATTCGAATATGCGCGTGTTTTTATATACCTACTATTATATAGATGTCACACCTGTGACAGGTAAAACATGCTTTTTTTAAAAAAAATAGCACCATCTGTTGGACGTAAAAGCAACACACTTCTTTTCCATTTAACCAGACTGAGCCACAGCAATGCGTGGCCGGGTACAGCTAGTACTTAATACAGTACAAAACTATAACATAAATAAAAACAATCCATTACAATAAAAATGTAAAGAATTATAGCAGTTTAACACATGGTATGTTTCAACTGACAAATCTGAATATGACATAGGCTTATGGCTAAGGCACAAAATTTAGCAATCAAAAAGTGATTTCTTAACACTTATCACTGAAGAAAAAATTTAAATAACATTGATCAGGAACACCAGACAGACTTTCCTTTAGGAGATGAATTAACAGAATACATATTTCTGAGTAGATTTTATGCCTCAAACAAACACATTCTAGAGTTTCAGATTCACCAGAGGCCCAGGCACTAAGTGCTATTCATATAATGCATAATATTATAACATAAATAATGTTTAATATAAATATATTATAAAAATACTATAAAACTGTATTCAAAGGGGTGGGTATTAACATTGCTTGGTTCATTCAATAATTCACAGTACTATATAACCTAGGGCAGTGGTGGCGAACCTATGGCACACGTGCCAGAGTTGGCACTCGGAGCCCTCTCTGTGGGCATGCATGCTGTTGCCCCAGCCCCACCTCCCCACAACCCCCTCCTCACCAGCAGCCTGCCTGGAGGAGAGGCTCCCCCAGGCACACCCCAAACAGAGCAGCGCAGCCAAGCACATGGCAGCTGGGAAGCAGAGGCAAGACTCCACCCTCGCGCCCCATCACGTGCAGATAATGCTGCAGGGTGTGGGCAGAGGGCATGGCCACCATGGCGCTGCAAGGCTGCCTGGGCGATCTGTGGTGAGTGGCCCTGTGGGTGGGCAGAGCGGGGGGGGAGAGTGGGGGCAGGCTGGGGGGTGGGCCAGGGGGCGGGGCGGTTTTTGGGCACACGGTCTCTAAAAGGTTCGCCATCACTGACCTAGGGTTTGCTGATATGCTGAAGTTCAAGATTTCCTAATCTTTGTTTAGCAAGCTTCATGGCTTATATTTAGAGAACAGTCTAAGTGGAACCATCAGCCCCTTGGGAGATTCTAACCCAATATGACACAATTAGTGGCCAAGCTGTGGAGCGTGGTGGCTGATGTGGTTAGAATGCTGGGTTGACAATCAGCAAGCCCACAACCTGACTGCTTCTGTGATGGGGTGAGCTCCTGTCATTTGCTCCAGCTCCCGCCAACCTATCAGTTTGAAAGTATTGATAAGCAGTTTGAAAGTATGATAGCAGTGTTCCAATATCTAAAGGGCTGCCACAAAGAAGAGGGTTCAACCTATTCTCCAAAGCACCTGAAGAGGACAAGAAGCAAGGAGAGAACCAACCTAGAACTAAAGAGAAATTTTCTGACAGTTAGAACAATTAATCAATGGAATGACTTGCCTCCAGAAGTTGTGGGTGCTCCAACACTGGAGGTTTTTAAAAAGAGATTGGGCAATCATTTGTTTGAAATGGTATAGAGTTTCCTGCTTGAGCAAGGGGTTGGACTAGAAGACCTCCAAAGTCTCTTCCAACTCTATTAATCTGTTATTCTGTTAAGTGTGCAATTGCAAGTAAGTAGATAGATACCACTTTGGTGGGCACAATGGGGACATGAAAGAAGTCCCCAACTGGCTGTCCTCTAGGCAACGATGATGTCACCATCTGATCCTTTCAATCTGGAATCCCCTTGGTGCTTCTGACATGAATGCAAGTGAGTGGCCAAGCTCTTATTTCTATACTAATCAGTTGGCTCTGATCTAAGTCCCTCTAGAAATACTTCTAGGTATAGAGAATATAGTTTCCCAAAAATAGTGGAATGGAATAACTCTCCCTTCGTTTCCAGGCTTCCCTGTAACCCCACATTATTAAATCTTACCTACTCTTTGCCACAAAGGAAATTATGCTTTTTAAAAGTCACTACTGTACTCCATGAATTAAACTCCAAGTCCCAGGAAAGCAATTGCAGCAATGTGAGGCAAGGTCACATACATACCATAGTAGTATGGTAGTATGAGTTTAGCCACAAACAGGAAGAGATATGGAATTGGAGTCACTGGATATGGAATTTCAATCACACAGAGGAGTAAGCTCTGGGCAGTTTCTTTCTCTGATTAAAACTGGGTGTTACCATTCACTCAGAAAAAAATTAGGGATGGGGCTGCTTCTGCAGTTGCAGGGTTGGGGAAGAAGCTAACTTGAAAAGGTTTTGCATAGAAAAACCTTTAGAACTTGATCAATATCCCAAAGGTGCTTTTTCAGAAGGCAACTGGACTTTCTTTGGTTTTGCTTGAATATGTCTTATTTCTCATCCAAGAAGCTTCTTCAGAGTTCAGAAATGAAGAAGCTTCTTGGATGAGAAGAGAAATGTCTTCAAGCAAAAACAAAGAAAGTCCAGTTGCCTTCTGAAAAAGCATCTTTGGGACAACCATAACCTGAATGATTGAGAATCTCCATACAAACGTGATCAATAGCCTCATGTTTCTTTTAGCTGCAAAGTCAAAGCTACTGATCCTGCCTTCACGTCCTGCACAGTACAGATGGAGGGAAGTTTGGATTCTAATTAAAGACTGTCTTGGTGTATATGAGCTTCAGATTGGGCCATCAGCAATACCTGTCTAATGTCCTAAGGATGACAGGAAGGGAGGGAGAGAGGTCAGAAGGAGTACTGTAGGATCCAGTATTGGAGATGCCTTAGCTGACTGATTCAAAACCAGTGTATCAATGTTTCAGGAAATAGTGTATCCTCTGGCTATCAAATAAATATCTAATTTGTGTATTATGTATCTAATTTGGTCATAAAAATACAGACCCCAAACTAAAGACAGATGAATAATCTATATTGATGGGATTTATATGCACTAGAGAAAAAGCTGTAAAAATCCTTCTCTGTATAAATAAAAGTTGTGGCCCAGCTCTTGGGTTAGCCCAGGGGTAGGCAACCTTGGCTCTTTTATGACTCATGGACTTCAACTCCCAGAATTCCTGAGCCAGCCATGCTGGGAGTTGAAGTCCATGAGTCATAAAAGAGCCAAGGTTGCTTACCCCTGGTCTAGGCAAAGAACTCGTGAATTTTTCCTAGCATGGAGTTCTCATGCAGGCAGCTGCAAAAGATCAGTGGCTAAATGCTAGTAGTGTTTCTGAATCTTGGTTAACTTGAAGACATGTGGACTTCAACTCCTAGAATTCCCCAGCTAGCATGGTGGGAGGAATTCTGGGAGTTAAAGTCCATATACAGTATCTTAAAGTTGCCACGGTTGAGAAATACTATTCTAATGTAACAAGGTTTATATGTTTTGTAAGTTCTTGAAGAAAAAAACTTGAACAAAATGAGAAATTTTATGTGTGTTAATTTCGTTGTATTTGAATAAATAATTTCCTATATAATTCAGAGATGTTCTCTTGTGCATCTATTAGATCTGAAAAAATCAATGATTGAAGGTTGATGAACTGATATAACGCATAACACATCCTTTACTCATGCAAAGATGTTTCTCAATGTCATGTAATAAAAAATGATCTATTAAGATAAAATTAAACTTATGTTAATCTGAAATTAGATGGTAAATTTCACTCCGGCTTGCAATAAAGTTTAGCTCTCCATATAGAAAAGACACATAGTAGATAGGAAACTTGATATCTGAACGTTAGAATTGTTTTATTTAACAATCTTCAAATGCAAGTGTATATGGTGGACAAACTTAATTCTATATCAAGAACTATTAATTGAAATCTCTAATGAGTACATCACACTGTCTACAGATGTTCACCTGAAACTAGATTAGCATTCACTTGAAATGCCCCCAAATTGGCAATTAGTCCTATAGCAGGGGTCTTCAAACTTGGCCCTTTTATGACTTGTGGACTTCAATTCCCAGAATTCCTCAGCCAGGCACGCTGGCTGAAGAATTCTGTGAGTTGAAATCCACAAGTCATAAAAGGGCCAAGTTTGAAGACCCCTGTCCTACAGTGACCAGAATGATAGGCAGACATGACGTACATGCAGATATTTCTAATACCACCCCAAAGGCCTGATCAAATAAAAAAATGCATGGCTAAAAGACAGAACTAATACACAAAAACAAAAGCTTGATAGCCTTCTATGCTGCCCTAACCTATACAGTACTTAGTCTGAATCCTACTGCTTTTGTCTCTCTGATAGTTTTATGTGTGTTGCTGTTTAGAATATGTATGTGGGATCTTTCAGGTTAATGCTAAAGCTACAAGAAGAAAAACAGAATGGAAAGTCTCGTTTTCTTCAACCCCCCTTTTCTGTTTTTATTACAATGTGTACTACACTATTTCTCTGTTTTGAATTTCTAGTTTGGGGTCTCGGGTATTGCAGATATGAACCATCAATGTTCATCCAAAAAATGTATACTTGGATAACATACTGCAGAATGTTAATCAGTTCTACATTAAATATTTCGCGATGTGGTTTTAAACTAAAGTAAGTGCCTTTGTAACTACATTTAACCAATGCAACATTTAACCTTATCTAGAGCTGTAACTTAGTAAAATCAACAGACATTAAAGCACAGAGCTCTTCTTCCTTTTCTGTCTTTCATTCTCCTCAGTCTGAATATCGAGCAAGATCCAGGATCAGTATCTGACTAAATCGATCTTTACTTTGTTATTGCAAGCTTATACCATGTGCATAATCTCCTCCTTGTAGCCATCTTTGCTAAGTATGTTTCCTTCCATTCCTTTCCCACATTTCCAATTTATCACTTCACCTCTCTATCAACATCTCTCCCCAGCACCTTCCTTTCTTCTACATTGCAGTTATCGAATATTATATCCACCATGGGGAGGGGAAAAAATCAATATTGCTTTGTTCTAGTTTCCCAAATCCAGCTGATTTGTTTTGCATTGCTCAGAAGTAAATCCCATTATGATCAGTAAGTCAGCATGTGCCAGGCTTCAACCAAAGATATCAGGCACCATCTTAAAAATGATAATCTATTAGCATTATTGACATCAAAGCCAAGATTTGTATGATGTAATGAAGCTAGAGGCATAAATATGTGTCTCTTCCAACTTGAAAACCTCCCCATAAAATACAATGTACCAATGCTTTGGTACTTTTCTATTTCAGGAAAGTTTTCAAAGCTTCTGGTGTCCAAGCAGGGTTGTTATGGAAACCTCACTTAAGACTTGCATCACTAAATATTACATTATGGTCCAATAGCTGTATTTTCTTTATTCTACTGAATTTTATAAAACTGTTGGAAGTAAATGATAATGAGATCTAAAGATATTTAATATATATTTTATTGATTTTTTAAAAACTAACAACCTGGTGCTTAATAAACAGCATGTTGTCTGGGTTCACATTTCACAACAATCAATAATAGTTAATTTCTATCATATCGTACTCTATATAACAGCTTTCCTTGATTTTCTCTTCTTCCCATATTGTTCTCTTTTGCAAACATTAGATTAATACAGTTCTTAGTATTTTAGTAACAAAGAGGTTAAATATAAACATTTTTCTAACATTTATCTAATTAGTAATAGCATCAATATAGAACTTCTTTTCTAGTTAGTCCTCTTGGTTGCGTTATATGTCCTCTTTTCAACATTCTCATTTAGACTTTTTCCCCAAAAAATTGAAATCATTTTTATCTGTTAAGATTTTCTCAAAGTTAATTTATGGTTAAATAACTAAGCTGTTTCCCTCACAATAATCCTCCCAACAATTACATTTCTCATATCATAAAAAAAATACAGTACTACTCAGAATAAGAAAGAAGAAAAAGAAAAAGAGAAAGAAAAACATCTCTCTCAAACTAAAATTCATTTATATCCCCCATTTTTCATTTTTTAACTCTATTCCATTTGATATTTACTAATTAAGTAATCCATGTTATATTTTAACCATATTCAAACAAATAATCTTTAAAAATTGCATATACATATGTGTGTGTGTGTGTGTGTTAAATTTGGATTGCTAACAAAGAATTAAAGGGGGGACTGGTATAGCTATTTTGAGCAAGTTATCTCTCATCAGCCAGCCACACCCTTCTGAGATTCGAACCTGGGCTGCTTGTACGTTAGGCAGCTGTGTTGACCTCTAAGCCACAGGCTCTTTCTCACTTTGTCAGCTGTATCAGGGAGGGAAGTGCCACTTATTAAATCAAGAAACAGCATGATCAATGAGCTAAAATACCTTTGAAACTGTTAGCTTTTTTTCTAGTTTCACTAACAATGAAAAACAAATATATAAGATGCATTTGTAAAAAGTTCAGTGTGTCAAAGCCTCAAAGTACAATAGTATTAAAATACACAATAATACACTTGAGGACATATATATTAAATATTTCAATTTCAATAATACAAATTTTTAAAAACAACAAAATGGATGTGAGATTGTAATGAAACAGGTTACTCTAGAAAGATGCTAAAATGCAAATTTTATTTTTTAAGAAACACTACAGTATAAGAGACATAATTTCTTAATTGTCAAAATTTCACTCAGTATCTTTATTTGGCCATTGTTAAGGGTTTCATAAAATATGACTTACAGAATCACCTAATCAGAAAATAACTCTGTAGGACTGAGCCAGAGGTCCATTGAGTTGGGTACCAGCAGGGCTTTTTTTGTCATAGAATGCCCAGAACGGAGTTCCGGCACCTTTTTTGGATGGAACCTTGTAGGGTAGGCAAGGCGGGTTGTATGACGTGTGCGAGTTCTGGCACTTTTTTTTTTTTTTTTACAGAAAAAGCACTGGGTACCAGAAGTGATGAAGCTCTTCTTGACTTGCACCTAATCATGGCAAAACATGGCCTTTTTTCCGTCTTCCAGAAACTTTGTCTCATCCCCAGCCATGAATGGAGATAGGCTTCAATGATCTTTAGCTGCATCTGTATTAAATCATATATCAATCTACCATAGTGCAAGGGTAGCCCCCAGGCATCCAGAATATATACACTCTATCAGCCATTATTTTAGAAGGCAGTGAGATAGCTTCAGTGACTTGAAACAGAGGCATAGGAATTGGCATAGCGACAGTCAATTTTATGCTGGTAGTTTTCTGCTGAGTTAAGGATGGTTGAAGAGCGCTTCAACTCAGCCATGAAGGAAGGCTTACACGAATCAGTCTTCACACAAAAAGAAATTATAGCACAACATACAAAAAAAATTACTGCAAAAGACAAACTAGAAACAAAAATTAAAATAAGCAAGAAAATGGTAAGAGAACACAAATATAAATCACCAGGACTTGACAGATTACATCCCAGTGTTCTGAAGGAGCTGGCAGATGTTATCTCAGAACCATTGCACCATATCTTTCAAAAATCCTGGAGCACAGGGGAAGTACCCAAGGATTGGAAAAGGGCTGATGTGGTTCCCATCTTCAAGAAAGGAAAAAAAAAAACAGATCCAGGAAACTACAGACCAATCAGTTTAACATCAATACTTGGGAAGATCCGACTTCCGGTGTGCAGGCGACCTCGTCGGACGCAGCC
>NW_015386529.1:829229-830257 GCF_001527695.2 Protobothrops mucrosquamatus
TTTTGATTGCCCAATTTCGGGACATGGAGTTTGCGATCCGGATCCGTGGATTGGCTGAGGATCCAAAAGAGAATTTAAGGGAAATAATTCCAGAAGCATTTATGGATGCCCTGGCTTGTGGACGGGAAATTCATGATGAAATAGAACGTGTTTTCAGGGTAAATTCCTGGGTGGCCCGTCAGAAAAGTTTGCCAAGAGATGTGGTGGTTTATTTTACAAGGAAAGCGAGAAGAAATGAAATAATGCAGCTCTTCTATCAACAAAGATTTAAGATTTTAAATCAAGACATTATTCTTTTAAAAGAAATTCCAGCGAAAATACTCAAGGCGCGTCGAGATTATGCCTTTTTGGCACAGGAACTTAAGAACAGGCAAATAATTTTCAGGTGGGATATACCGGTGGGTATAATTGTAACAGTGGCTGGTAAGCGCTACAGAATTAATTCGATTAAAAAAGCGAACGACTTTATGGCGTCTGTGTTGCAAGAAGAGCGTCCACTTATAACCCAAAAGACTGATACAGTTGAGCATTTGATTGTGGACCTCCCTTCTACTTCCGGTGTTAAGGATGCAAATGGGTGTTTGAAAGATGATGCCAAAGAACAAAGGATGACCCGAGCAGCCCATAGACGTAAGGAAAAGGAACAACAACTGACAGCCCGCCCATCAGCTGATAGTGTGACACCTGCTACTTCGGAGCCAGTAGGTGGCGCTCGACCTAAGGTTTTTGCCAAGTCTTATGCTTCAAGTATTGCTATAGGACTGAAATCAGCTAATGACTAAAATTTCATCCTGGAATGTGGGAGGGCTTAACACACCCCACAAAAGATGCAAGGTTTTTCATTACTTAAGACATTTTAATAATGATATTACATGCCTACAAGAGACTCATATTGTGGTTAAAGACCAAAAATTACTGTTAAATTCCAAGCTTGGAGACTTGTTTGCTGCACCTGCCCTTAAAAAAAAAGCTGGGGTTGCATTATACATAAAGAAACATCTTTCACCTGTCTTAAAAGAAGCTGACAA
>NW_015386529.1:833712-894507 GCF_001527695.2 Protobothrops mucrosquamatus
GGGGGGGGGATGGGGTTTTTTTACTTGTTATTGTGTTTATTATGCTTGTGATTGCTTTTTTATGATGGAAAATAATAAAAAAAAATTGGAAAAAAAAATACTTGGGAAGATCCTAGAAAAGATAATAAAAAAACAGATCTGTGAACAACTAGAAGCAAACAAAGTTATAACTGGTAGCCAGCATGTGTTTGTTAAAAACAGATCATGGCAAACAATCTTATTTCATTCTTTGATAGTGACCAAATTAGTAGACCAGCAAAACGCTGTGGACATAGTATACTTATATTTCAGTAAGGCATCCGACAAAGTAGACCACACTCTACTGCTTGGTAAGCTAGAAAAAGGTGGGATAGACAACATCGCTACCAGATGGATTTGTAGCTGGCTGACAAACCATACTCAACGAGTACTCCTCAATGGTACTACATCCACATGGAGAGAAGTAAGCAGTGGGGTACCACAAGGCTCCATTTTAAGCCCAGTACTCTTCAATATCTTCATTAATGACTTCGATGAGGGACTAGAAGGGGAACTCATCAAATTTTCAGATGACACTAAACTGGTAGGAATAGCCAACACCCCAGAAGACAAGCTCAGGATCCAAAAAAATCTTGAAAAACTTGAACAATGGGCCCTATCCAACAAAATGAATTTTAATGTGGAGAAAAGCAAAGTTTTACATTTAGGCAGGACAAATCAAAGGTTTAAGTACAGATTAGGTGAGACCTGGCTCAAAAACAGTAACTATGAGAGGGATGTTCTGAAACCTGAATCAAGATGCTTTTTAATCCAAGGTCAGACAGATGACTCAATAAAGATAATTGTAAAACAGACATTTATTCAGGAATACTGCTGAAATCACGTTTCTGGGTAGTTTCATCTGGATATTGCACATCTGTTCATCCTTATAGGCAAAAAATTAATAATTCCTTCATATGAACTTCTAGCGTGGAATGGGACCATGTGTGTCCTGCGGTGGTCCCATGCTTATCTCAGACAAAGGCATTCCAAACTGGCACGTACCCAGGATATCCTGTGATGAACTTTAGTAGCTCCTCCTACTGACCTGTTAACATGGGATTAACTGACTAGCTAAACTACATTACCCATAAGCCATCTCTTAATGAGACAGTGCTTAACCCAATAAATGCCAAACATTCTAACATACAGATCTATATGCTCTAGCAGGGTTACATTGATCCAGCACAAGGGATCTTAGAGTCCTAGTGGACAATCACTTGACTATGAGCCAGCAATGTGCAGAAGTAGCCAAAGGCATAGAATCAAGATCATGAGAAGTATTAGTACTGCTTTATAAAACCCTAGTGAGACCACACCTGGAATACTGCAGCCAATTTTGGTCACCATACTACAAAAAAGATGTTGAGACCTTGGAAAAAGTTCAGAGAAGAGCAACTAAGATGATCAAAGGCCTGGAGATTAAAACATATGAAGAATGGTTGCAGGACTTGGGATTGGCTAGTCTAAAGAAAAGAAGAAATACGGCTGACATGATAGCAGTATTCCAGTATTTGAGGGGCTGCCACAAAGAAAAGGGGGTCAAATTATTCTCCAAAGCATCAGAGGGCAGGACAAGAAACAATGATTGGAAACTGATCAAAGAGAGAAGCAACCTGGAATTAAGGAAAAACTTCCTAACAGTGAGGACAATTAATCAGTGGAACAGCTTGCCTTCAGAAATCATGGCCACTCCATCACTGGAGGTTTTTAAGAAGAGGCTAGACAGTCACTTATCTGAAATGGTATAGGTTCTGCTTGAGCAGGGGGCTGGACCAGAAGACCTCCAAGGTCCCTTCTATTCTATTCTATTCTATTCTATTCTATTCTATTCTATTCTATTCTATTCTATTCTATTCTATTCTATTCTGCATCAGGAAGCTGGACAATTGAATGATGACTTCTCTCCCCTGCAACAGCAAAATTTAAGACATGCACATGATGGTGAGTAACAATTGATAGTTTGTCACCATGAATTTGTCTGGTCCTCTTTTAAAATCATTTAAATTGGTGATCATTATCACATTCAAGGTCAGCAAATATAATATGCTGTGCAAGAAATGACTTGCTGTTATTAGTTGTAAATCTTGCCATATGTGGCTTCAAAGACTCTATAGTAGGGGTGTCAAACTTGCAATGTCACTTGACGTGTCACAACGTATCATGACTTTTTTTTCCATTGCCGGCAATGGGGTGGGTGTGGTTTCGGCATGACGCATCCAGCCCATGGGCCGGCAGTTTGACACCCCTGCTCTACAGTGCAGATATAACAAGGAATTTTGGTATAAAGCCAGAATCTTTATACTAATCATTATAACCACCTGAAGGAACAAGAGCTAACCATTTAATCCAGATGCTTGTCTGTTGTCATCTAAACAATATCACTTCTCTGATGCAGTTTCTAGAATTTTGCCTATTTTACATCTTATTACTTAATATTAGAGGGGAAGAAATAATGATAAAGTAAATTCTATGGGTCTCTTTTCAGCCAGACAAATAGGTGCATATTTAGACATGAAACAATAAAGCTTTAGATAACTAAATAGCCCAGCAGCCCAGTCAATTTTATAAAAGCTTCACAGTTATGAAAACCATACCTAAGTATTACATTGGTTACCATTTAGGCAATTAGTCTGTATTAAACTCAGAGGGTAGTGGTTATTTTGGTTGCATAAATAGATGTAATCTAAGATTTTAGCAGTAAAATTCTAGAAGAAACATTTTCTTAAATGAAGCAGATAAATTTTGCATTATACCTGGGAAGATTCTGGAAAAGATAATCAAACAACAAATCAGCGAACACCTACAGGCAAACAAAGTCATTACTAAAAGCCAACACGGGTTTGTCAAAAACAGATCATGCCAGACAAATCTTATTGCATTCTTTGACCAAGTGACAAAATTAGTGGACCAGAGGAATGCTGTGGATATAATTTACTTGGACTTCAGTAAGACATTTGACAAAGTAGATCACAAGATCACTTGATAAGATAGAAAAATGCGGGTTAGACAGCAACACCACCAGATGGATCCATAGCTGGTTGACCGGCCGTACTCAGTGTGTGATCCTCAATGGAACCACATCTACATGGAGGGAAGTGTGTAGTGGGGTGCCCCAGGGCTCTGTTCTGGGCCCAGCGCTCTTCAACATCTTCATCAATGATCTGGACGAGGGGATAGATGGGGAAATCATCAAATTTGCAGATGACACCAAGCTGGCAGGAATAGCCAACACTCCAGAAGACAGGCTTAGGATACAGGAGGATCTGGACAGACTTGAACACTGGGCGCTATCTAACAAAATGAAATTCAATGGTGAAAAAAGTAAGGTTCTACATTTAGGCAAGAAAAACCAAATGCACAGGTATAGTATAGGGGGTATCTTGCTCAATAGTAGTAACTGTGAGAGGGATCTCAGAGTCCTAGTGGACAATCATTTAAATATGAGCCAGCAGTGTGCTGCAGCTGCCAAAAAAGCCAACACAGTGCTAGGCTGCATTAACAGAGGGATAGAATCAAGATCACGTGAAGTATTAATACCACTTAATACTGCCTTGGTAAGGCCACACTTGGAATACTGCATCCAGTTTTGGTCACCACGATGTAAAAAAGATGTTGAGACTCTAGAAAGAGTACAGAGAAGAGCAACAAAGATGATTAGGGGACTGGAGGCTAAAACATATAAGGAACAGTTGCTGGAATTGGGTATGTCTAGTTTAACGAAGAGAAGGATGAGGGGGAACATTATAGCAGTGTTCCAATATCTCAGGGGCTGCCACAAAGAAGAGGGAGTCAAGCTATTTTCCAAAGCGCCTGAAGGCAGGACAAGAAGCAACGGGTGGAAACTAACCAAAGAGAGAAGCAACCTAGAACTAAGGAGAAACTTCCTGACAGTTAGAACAATTAACCAGTGGAACAACCTGCCTCCAGAAGCGGTGAATGCTCCAACACTGGAAGTTTTTAAGAAGAGACTGGACAGCCATTTGTCTGAAACGGTATAGGGTTACCTGCCTGAGCAGGGGGTTGGACTTGATGACCTCCAAGGTACCTTCCAACTTTACTATTATTATTATTATTATTATTATTATTATTATTATTATTATTATTATTATTATTATTATTATTATTATTATTATTATTATTATTATTATTATTATTATTTGACTGAACAACATGTGATATTAGTAGGGTAGCTAAATAGAAACAATGGTAAGATCGATGTCAGTTTACTTTGTAATAAAAGATGCAATCTTAATAATCAAGTGTGATATTCCAGCTTGTCAGTACTGCTGTAATTATCTTACACATTTTAAAGCAATCCATCACTATTTCAAATGGACAAACCTCCAAATAAATAGACTACAATCTGAGACAAATTTTAAAAATCTGTTTGCTGAATAAAATGGAAGAAAGCTCTAAAATTTCTTCTTCTAAGCCCTAAATATAAATCTTTAACAACAGATTTACAAATGAGCAAAATCAAGGCAACAGTTTTTAAAATATAAATTCAGCCTAATTCTATTTGAAATCACTGTTCAATACACAGCAGGTATTGTTACTCCCCAAACAATACTAAAAAACAATATAGTATTAGAACAATTGAGCACTGTGCTATTAAGAAGATGTATAAAACTGCCATACATACAGAACTTTAAAAATTGGGATTTTTTATTATTGCAACTGTGATATAAACAAGCCTAGTGTGGGCTGATTCTGCACCAGTGAGGTCAATGGAAATTGTTTCCCTAAGTTAATAAATAAGTAAATAGAAGCTTTGAAGTTCAACTAACTCAGCTGCCATATCAGTCTCTAGTGGGAAATGCCTCCAAGTTACTTCTAGAAAGAATTAAACAGTAATGGGTACTTTATATTCATAACAAAACCTGTTCCACAGAGATTGGAATATTAATATCTAACCACTTTGCTGCCCTCCCCTGGTGTCTGCAGAGGACACCAGCATCTTATTAGCGCCAGTATTGATTTTTAGAATGATGAGCAAGTATACACAAGCAAGGAGGTTTCGAAAGTTGGATCAAATACATATTAACCAAAATAATACAATCTAAAATATTAAAAAGCACAGCTGAAAGCAAACAAGGGGCTGGTTTATATTGGTAGTATAAACCAAGATGCAAGAAAAAAGAAAACAGATCACATCTATGACAGATGGAAAGAGCAGGACAGATAGAATTCCCTAGTAGCTCATGGCAGCATACTTGGTATTCCTCCAACTTTCCTTTTGCTATAATGCTCCTGTGGGGCTGAGAGAGATTGCCTGGTCACAAATCCTCAGTTTCCATGGATAAGAGTGGACTAATGAGGACAACCTTCTGATACTTGGTAAGTAAAAAAAAATGTTCAGCAGAGATCACTTTTTATATCACAAACCAGGCAACATTTTTAAAAAATTCTTGGGAGTAGATGTGGATGTGTCGGTTAACAGCAGACTTGATTTACATTCAATAGAAGTTATAACTCAAAATAGTTAAATCCTTCTGGTTGTGCTTTTGTTAAAAGACTAAAACACTTACATACAGGACTGAAAAAAATTATTCAGGAATATATGTGTGTTTTTTAATGCATGTGTGCAACTTGAAAATAACATACTGCTGCATAAATGATTGGAGTGTATGGATTTTCCTAACAGCCATGTAAAAGGGCCAATACAATATATTTTCTTTCTTCAATAGTCTTTTGTCAATGCCCACATATTTGATCTTGGAGGCTACAAATGTCTTGGAGGCACACATTATCAGGTTTATTCTTATTTGGCATCCTCCAATATAGTTAGCCAGATATGAGGGCAATTCAGAAATAAACCTCCATGTGGTTATCAATGACAGACACTTGCAGATACATAACTTTTATTATGCACATTAGAAAACTACATTACATTAGTTTTAGATATAATCGCCATTAAAATTGAGGCACTTATCATAACATCTTACAATGTTTGAAATTCCTTAGTCATAATCGCTTGGCACCAAATCTGGGCTATGGGGGGGAGTGATCAAAACCATCTCAATGGAACTGCTTTAAAAGTTCTTGGGTGCGTCTAGCATTGTGCAGACAAGCATTATCATGAATCAACACCACATAGAAGTCAGCATGCCTCGACGCTTGTTATGGATGACTCGTCTGAGTTTTCGTAACATTTCACAGTAGACTTCTGAATTGATGGTCGAACCACACTCCAGGAACTTCACAGGCAAGTACTCCTTTGGCATCTTCACATTTGGCGGGATTTTTTATGGCACCACTTCTGGTGTGGTGTTGGTTCACGATAATGCTCACCCGCACACTCTAGACACACCCAAGAACTTTTGAAGCAGTTCCGTTGGGATGTTTTTGATCACTCCCCCTATAGCCAAGATTTGGTGCCGAGCAACTACTACTAAGGAATTTCAAAATGTATAAGATGTTATGACGTGCCTCAATTTGAATGGTGATTATGTCAAAAACTACTGTAATGTTGTAGTTTTCTAATGTGTATAATAAAAGTTCTGTATCTGCGAGTGTCTGTCATTGATAACCAAATGGAGGTTCATTTCCGAATTGCCATCATATTATATGATGGGGTTAAAACTCTCCATCATGAATCGTTGCACTTCACATAACTATCCGGGAGCTCCAGAGCTCAACAGTCCAAGAAGGGATATCTTAGAAGCATCAGAATAGTATCTACAGTTCACTTTAAGCTGTCAGAGCAGAGAGAAGCAAATGTTATACAGCTAGTCCTCGACTTACAACAGATCAGTGCTGTTCAAAGTTACAACAGTACTGAAAAAAATGACTTAGAACCAGTTTTCACACTTATAACTGTTGTAGCATCCCCATGGTCATGTGTTCAAAATTCAGATGCTTGGCAGTGTCCCAGGGTCACATGATCCTCTTTTGCGACCTTCTGACAAGTAAAGTCAATGGGGAAGCCAGATTCATTTAACAACAGTTTGACTAATTTAATAACTGCAGTGACTCACTTAACAACTGCATCAACAAAGGTTGTAAAATGGGGCAAACTCACTTAACAAATGTTTCACTTAGCAACAGAAATGTTGGGCTCAATTATGGTCGTAAGTCAAGGACTACCTGTATTGTGTTATTCCTTCATGTATGGGATTTTGCATGACTTCCACTCCTACTCTTCTTGGAGATGGAGAAATTTTCTGTTGTTATACAATGTCTATTCTGTGTGGTATTTTCAGTTGCAGTGACCCCCAGGAGTCATTGTATTAGTGGGAACTGAACTCAGGGATCTTTGCACTTAGATGATTATATATGGTATGTTAGATGTAGGAGCTATCTAGGTCCTGGCACTCAGCAGTTGCGGGAAGGCTGCCAGCATCAAGATTCCCAATAAGTTGCATCTTTCACACCTCTTATCATTACAGATAATTCTCGACTTACAACAGTTTGTTTAGTGAACATTCAAAGTTATAACAGCGAAAAATGTGACTTATGACCATTTTTCAGAGTTACAACCTTTATAGCAGTGGTTCTCAACCTTTCTAATGCCGTGACCCCATAATACAGTTCCCCATGTTGTGGTGACCCCCAACCACTTATACATCGCCGGGTGCCAGGGGCATGGCCAAGTGGGTGTGGTCACCAAGTGGGCGTGGCCACCAAGTGGGTGTGGTCACCAAGTGGGCGTGGCCACCATGTTGTGTAGGCAGAATCTGCCCAATATTTGCTGAAATACATTGCACTCAGATTTCATTCTGGGAATGAAATATTAAAAAGGAAAAGAGCAGAAGAAATCAACTTTTATTCCCCATTTTCAAACCATCTTCCTGGAAGTCATAACATGTAATTAAGCACTTCTTAATTACATGTTATGAAGTCATAACATGTAATTAAGCCGTTTCTCCCCAGGGTCCAAAAGGTGAGGCACCGGCTTTAGAGTGGAAAGAGGGAAGCCTCGAATGCGTGGACTTGCGTCCACACGTGCCTGCGCCAACTGATCAAAAGTTCGGCTTCGGCTGCACCCTTTCTCCTCTGAGCTTTAGGGACAGTCTCGCTTCAACAGCAACCGACGCTTCAACAGCAACCGACCTCCTCGCAATCCATTGCGACTCTCCTTACTTCCCACGTTCCCAAACGTGGAGAAGCAAAACGCGCCCCACTTTAATATTAGCACAAGCTAACGGCGGCTCCTAGGCAAGCCTACCAAACCTTACGCTCCCTAAAGCTCAGAGGAGAAAGGGTGCAGCCCAAGCCGAACTTTTGATCAGTTGGCGCAGGCATGTGTGGACGCCTCACCTTTTGGACCCTGGGGAGAAACGGCGCTGCTTTGGCCGTCCGAGCCCCGGCTCCACATCACCCCGCTGCTCCTCAGCCGCTGCTCAAGCGCTCCCCGAAAAGCCCCCGGCGAAGGAAGCACCGCCGCTGCCGCCCGACCCCACCCAGCCGTTCTTTGGATGGGGGGGAGGCCTGCCCGCTTGGCAAGAGCAGAGGAAACGGGGAGGGGCGCCTTGGGCTGCTTGCGCCACAGGCTCTCCTCGCAGCTTCGGCTCCTTTCGATTTTCGGATGGGCGACAAAGCGGCCCGTTTCTTGGCGCTAAAGCCGAGGAAGAAACGCTGGGGCGGTTTTACCCGGAGCGGAATGATTGCAGTTTTGGGCTGCTGATCTCATGACCCAACCCTGGAAAATGAACAAAACGACTTGAGGAGCCTGATTCCGTCGTGTTTGTTGTGGGCTCGCTCGAAGGACAGAACCACGTTGTGGCTACAACCTGGTCGTTTTATTATGGGGGTGGGAAGAGGACAAGCGGTTGACCTATATAATAAGAAAGGGGAGTGGGCAGGCTGACGACCCCCAGACCTGCGCCGGTCAGCTGGAACGTCAGGCAAAGCTTTGGCCAGGGCGGAAGGCGATGGGGAGGCGGCGACTCGGCGGGCGGGGTCCTGCCTGCCCATGAATGTCGGGCCCACCTGCCCCATTTGTAAAAGAAAAAGTCTTCCGCCCAAGCATAACGACAGCAGTTCTGTCACACGGGGGCTTGAGGCACGGAGGCACGGGATGCAGAGCTGCGCCGTGGGAGGCGGCAAGACAGGGGGGAGGGGTTACCTGCATCCTGCCAGCTGACCTCTGGAAGCCTGCCTGAAGGAAGAATTTTAGGGGGTGTGGAAAGGGAGACAGACTGAGGGCTGTATTAAGATCATAAATGGCTGCTTAAGGAGACTGGAAGGGAGGAGAATTCGGGGTGGAGCAGAAAACACGGGGGGGGGGGGAAGGCATTAGGAAATAAGCACCAAGGTACCTGGTGCCTTGCAAGGGATTCCCGAGTGTTCCGCAATTGTTTTACCTCTCTCCTCTGTGCGAGAAAAACTTTTGCGGCGTAAATCTGAAATGAGTCCCTGGGGAGGGTGGGGCCTTGCTCTGCGCCTGCGCTCTTCACACGCCTCCTGCAGGGCATGTTTGGTAAAGTTCCTGCATGCAGGCTGCCGCCAAGCAGAGGGAGTAGCACAGCTAAGGAAAAGGGTAAAAAAAAATGGCGGACTGCGTTGTTTGGCGACCCCTGTGAAATGGTCGTGCGACCCCAAATGGGGTCGCGACCCACAGGTTGAGAACCGCTGCTTTATAGTATCCCCAGAATCATGTGATCAAAATTCAGATGCTTGGCAACTGGTTCATATTTATGACCTTTGCTGTGTCCCGGGGTCTTGTGATCCCCTTCTGAAAAGCAAAGTCAATGGGGAGGGCCAGATTCACTTAACAACCAGGTTACTAACTTATCAACTGCAGTCATTCACTTAACAACTATGGCAAGAAAAGTTGTTAAATGGGGCAAAACTCACTTAACAAATGTCTCACTTAACAACAAAAATGTTGGGCTCAGTTGTGCTCATAAGTCGAGGACTACCTGTATCTACATTTCTTATATCATCTGTCTTGCAAGCAGTCAAGGAGAATGCTCCACTCCACAATTATTAGTTAGCTCTTTGAGTCCTGTGCTATTTGTTAAAATAAATTCAGTGGTTACCATGTTGCCCCAAACCATTTCTATCACATTGAGCAGTAATATTGTCAGTGAGAAAGCAATATGGCAAATTAATGTTCGTAACAGGCCAGAGTCATGAATAGGAGGTGGCAAAAGCAGGCAATGTTGTACACCATGCAGAGTCACTTTCTGTGAGAAGGGCAGCCATATAAATTTATAAGTAAGTAAGTAAGTAAGTAAGTAAGTAAGTAAGTAAGTAAGTAAGTAAGTAAGTAAGTAAGTAAATAAATAAAATGATGAAATATGTTTTATGATGTCACTATATGCCTATCGCCATGTTGGTGTCATTGTAGTTTGTTGTGTTTGCCACTGGAAAGAATGTTTACTGGAAAGAATGGTTCCTCTTATTGGGCCTATCTTTCAGGAGGAATATATTATACTGCAGCAAAGAAGCATGACTGGTGAACCACAAGAAAAAAAACAGCTTTTGGTAAAACATCTGAGGCAACCAATGCTCATATTACCTATTTATAGCAAAACCTGAACATGATTCAGACACCACCAGGATTCACGTTTAAAATGGCACAAAGACTGAAATCAGAATAAAATAAAAAAAGAATTAAAAAATTTCAATACCTATTTGGTCCTGAGGATTGTTTTACTGTATATTTAAGAAAAGATAATGTTACAATGAGAGTAGGGTTACAATATGTCTGGATTTTCTCAGATGTATCTTACTTTTCAGGTGTTAAATCTCCATCAACTGAGGATTAAAAAAAATCTAAACATTTCAGAGACACCTTGGTAAGAGCCTTGATGCCTCACTGGCTTCACTAGTGATAGGAGAAGGGACGATAAAAGGACAGGAGTGGTATAATTGTTTTAAGTTTTAAAATCCTACCTTCTTTTATTGTGAAGCTTCACTGATTAAGCTAGAGATATTCAGACACAGAACAGAGTTTCTCCTCACAATATTTTACTCTTGCACGATCTATAAACAGAAATTCCAGCAAAAACACAAAACATTTTATTTATTTACAGGTAGTCCTCAACTTTCAACAGTTCATTTAGTGACTGTTTGAAGTTACCACAGCATTGGAAAAAGTGACTTATGACCATTTTTCATACTTATAACTATTGCAGCATCCCCATGGTCATCTGATCAAAATTCAGACTCTTGGCAACTGACTCATATTTATGATGGTTGCGGTGTCTCGGGGTCAGGTGATCAACTTTTGTGACTTTCTGTCAAGCAAAGTAAATGGGGAAACCAGATTCACTTAACAAACATATTACTATCTTAATAACTTCAATGATTCACCTAACAACTATAGCAAGAAAGGTCGTAAAATGGGGCAAAACTCACTTAACAATTGCCTTGCTTAGTAATGGAAATTTTGAACTCAGTTGTGGCCGTAAGTCAAAGACTTACTGTATTCGTTTCTTTGTTTATTAAATTATATACTGCTCATCTCCCTGATAATGCAACCCTGGGCATGAATGCTACTGAAATAACATTTGCTTCATCATATCTGGCCTATTCCTATACAGAAATCCCAGCAAAACCCAAAAACAAGGTCTTAATATCTGGCATAGAGCAGTGGTTTCTAAGTCTTCCCTGAAAAGTAAAATGGTTTCTGTGAAATATGTGCCTCTGTCTCTCAATCCCACAATGGGATTCATCAAATAAAAAGTGACACAGACATTGCAAAGAATAGGAAAATAGGTGCATTCGGGTTCTATCTTTTCTTTTTTAACTGCAGCATTATCATGTGTTTTTTAGCTTAAAAATAAACTGGGAGTCATTAGTTGGCATTATGCAGAAGTATATTTTGGTTTATAAACAGAAGCTGAGTGGCAAATAGTGCCTTAGTTCAATTCATATTTTGTTTTATTGGACTTTAGGATTGCCAGACATAATGCATACTGTGGGAAGCATACAAGGGCAATGCATACCATACTGGGGGTGAGTGGGTGGGAGAACCCTCTTCAAAGTTTAAGATAATAATTCTAACTGGATAGCATAAATTGTTTCAGGCAATAAGATAAACAGATGCTACTTCTACAAATTAAGCTCCTGTTTCATGCTGCTAACCAGAAAATCAGCAGGTAAAGTAAATCAAATTCACAATATCTTCTAATAATGGTTACACCATAAAGATAGGAAATAATTTCACATTCTCAAAAACAGTAGCAATAGGTTTTCTTCAGCTTTTCTATATTCTCACATGCAAGGCTATACTTGTACCAGAGCACAAGTACTCTTTGTAACTATGTGAGAGAGAAAACAGGACATATTTCTTAGGCAAATACATATTTGGGCAAGTATGTGCTTTATATTAATATTCAAAGTAATTTTACTGCTGTTCCAAGGATCTTAATTTTGGGGGAAGTCCATGTAAATGAAAGGAAGCTTCCTTCTATGGATATCTGCAGTGGTGCCGGGATGGGGGAGAAGTTGGCACTTTCCATTGGATCTGTTTTGGTCTTGCCTAATAGATTAAACAGTAAACTGACGATGCTCTAAGAATTGTAGAATTACAATCCCCAGTGCTTCTCCTCAGTTGCCATGGTTATGCTGGCTGGAATTGTAGTTCACTGGTATCTGGAGGCCACAGATTTTTGCTTCCCTAATTTAGGGAAACTGTTGTAAAATTCCAGAATGCTTTGTAAGAGATATATATTCTGTAAGTTGCGCAGAGTCATGTTGAGTAGGATAATCATATAAATGTTCTTAATAAATAAATAAAATAAAAAATGTTATGCTGTAAATTTCTTCCACAATTATTAGCAGAATTAATGCACACAGACATAGACAGACAGACAGACAGACACAGGCAGAGAGAGGGAGGGAGGGAGGGAGGGAGGGAGGGAGAGAGAGAGAGAGAGAGAGAGAGAGAGAGAGAGAGAGAGAGAGAGAGAGAGAGAAAACGGCAGGGATTTGTCCATATAGTTTTTAACATTTGAAAAGAAGAGCATACATACATACATACATACATACATACATACATACATACATACATACATACCTGGTGCCCTTCAGCTATACTTCAAATATTCAGTGTTAATACAGAAGAGATTCTACTCTAAATAGCTGCAGTTTACAACTCTTAAAAACATAAATTTCAGATCTAATGCAAAGATTTTAATGGATTAAGGAAATATTCATGTGACAAAAAACACAGATTTTCAGATGTGCATTGCCACTGCTTTTTCCTATGGCTGGGAAAGAATGATTGGTCTGAGGTCATCCAGCTGGCTTCATATCTAAAGTGGGACCACCTGGTTTATAGGTGCCTAACCAGTACACCAATCTAAATTTCTTTCTCCTTCCTTCCTTCCTTCCTTCCTTTCCTTCCTTCCTTCCTTCCTTCCTTCCTTCCTTCCTTCCTTCCTTCCTTCCTTCCTTCCTTCCTTCCTTCCCCTTGACATTAAGCAAGTAATTTGTATATTTTTTCCATCATGAAATTAATCATTTGGTAGCAGCATCTTCAGGGAAGAAACTGTGTCCATATCTGGTGGTGTAAATTTACATCTGAAACTTATTTTTTTCTATAGATTTTGTGAAATTCCAGTATTGTTTTATATTAAAGATCAGAACATTATATCTGCTGTCAAGATTATAGATTTCAAAAGAATATATGTGTACATAATCAAAAGTTCATCAACCAAGGATTTTTTAATCATGTTATAAATCACTTCTATAAACTTACAGCTTTTCTACTTACATATAATTCTAATAAACTCTTTTGCCATGCGTATTTCAAAAGCAATTGAGAAAGCATTTGTCACAAGCATTGACTCACACACTCAAAAATAGCTTTGAGTAGGACGATTCAGCACCTACACCATTTTAGCATACTTTGATTCATTACTAGTTGTTCTTTGAAACATCAGCACAATGGAGGAATAATCTTCCATATGCAAGGGATTCAAGTACTTTGTGTTTCATTTTAATTCACAGCATCTTAAAAGACCATGGATTTGAATATATAGCATGATGTGTTCTTGAAGGTGCGTGAAATAATGTTTCAGTTATCTCTGCTTGATTCTTAAACAAATTGAAACTTTTTACATGATTTATGGTGATGTTCAAACTGAGAAGTCAATAATTTCAACAAACCAGAAATGTTGACAGAAAAACAAAGTGTAACTTCTAGCTGTGATTTAAGAGTAGAACAAGCTAGAATTGCATGGTTTGAGCGTTCCTATTGAGAGGTGACATCAAACAAGAAATCATGTGATCTATGCATCTTGCTATTTATTAATAGTAATTCAGGAATCTGAAAATGCTTGTTTTAAACATGTATATGCTTTGTCTTAATTTGTTACATATACTGCTATAATCCTGGAATATATTTGCATAAATAATCTCATTCATAAAACTATAAAATGAAATCAACTGCCATAATACCCCAGTCCACACTTATCCATTCTTAACTCAAAATTACACGAGGAAAATTATTTAAGTAAATTCAGGAGTATTTAACACAGAAAGAAAATAGGATTAATTCAATTTTCTGTTGTCTGCTGCTTTTGTTCTCATTCTGAAATAGAGGCTTATCAAAGCAAGAGTTATCTTTCTTTTGAGAGCAACTAGGCCCACAAGCTCTTAAAGACTACATTAAGTCCACTTGATTAAAAAAAATTATTGGCAAGCATCATTCTGTAGGATATGTTGGATTCTTCTTGCTCACTAGGCCTTGGAAACGTGAGAAGTAATTTTAGACAACATATCTAGGACATTGGTTTTTCAAATCAGTCTGGTTCATAACCTTGAAGCAGGTGGGATTTCTGTAAATAAGTACATGCTAGCCTCTTAACTCCTCTATCTCACAGTTCTGAAACTCTACCAGGCCTTTCAGTTTGTTCAGCTTGGATTGCCTTCCACTGTCCTGTTGGGGTGGCTCCAGTAATATTTCACTATACCAGCATAGCATACATGCCCTTACGGAGACTTGCTCACAGACTTTAAATGTTCTTTTGCTGCCTTCTCTGCAGGGAATTTATGGGATGGAAAGTGCACTTGCAGCAGCAGGAGGGAGCCAACTCAGACTTTTCTCAGAAAGAGACCTGAATCAAGAGACTGCACGGTCGCAAACTAAGGGGTAAGGGAAGAAGAGGGGAGATGTTCAGGGTAACCACACCCTAGAATCTCTCAAGATATATCTACTAGTTTAGAAACTTAAAGGTTTTTAGACTGTGGTTTGTTCTCCAAGCTTGTTTCAATACAAATTTACAGATTTAGTTTGTCAAGATGCTAATGTGTTCTATATATTTTTAGCCTGTTTGTTTCTTTTTATCTGTTTTACTTTGGTGGCTTTATGGTCATAACAAAGGTTTGACTGACTGATTGATTGCAATATCCACTGAGGAGGTAGATCAGGGGTGTCAAACTCACAATGTCACGTGAAGTGTCTCGATGTATCACAACTTTTTTTGCCATTGCCGGCAATGGGGTGGGTGCGGTTTCGCTATTAGATCTTGATGAAACAAAAGATGGCAAAAATTAAAATGGAATGTTACATAAATGAACTAACTTTTTTATCTACCATTTTCTGATTTTGATCAATTACTAGTTCTTGGCATGGTCTTTTAAAAATAAGACTACTGTTGTGAGGATAAGCAAGATAATGAAGGACATTAACACATATGAATGGGTTTATAGATGCAATTTAACAGTTACAATGCAGTCACCGCCAACCTCATATGGTAGGCAATTAAAACCTTCAGAAATCATTGTAGTTTTAAAAAAAGAGTAAGACTACCATTTAAAAAAAGTCAATTTATATTGAACACATTTTTGTTGGTGCATAGTAGTCCTGCTGTTGCGTAGGGGTTTCTCCTTATTACTGAGCCAATTGTTAAAAAGAAAAAAAACATTGCTGAGAAAGAAAGTTTTGAGTATTTTCTGTGCATTAACAGCTACCATCTAGCTGTTACTGGATCTGAACAGAATTGCAGAGACTGCTTTAGATTCCCACTGGGCTTAAGGACATAGTTTGCTGCTCAAATATGACTAGTAGATGTTGGGACTGAATTTAATTTCATGAAATTTCAAATGTTAGACCAGAGGTTGTAGTATATCCCATCTATACTCATTCCAGTTTTATTTATCATATTTCATTTATTTTATCATATAATTCATATTTCAAGAGAGAAAATATTTTCTTAATATATTATATAGAAACTATTTCAGAAATTACTTGTTTTGTTAGAAGTACATATGCCTGCTCATTTATTTTCTGTTTAATTCTTATAATTGAATCCTCATTTAAAATGGAACAAAGGTGTGAAATTAGCACTCAAAATAAAACATGTAAAGATTTACTAACTCCCAATCTCCATTATTAGAGAATATTTTTAATACAACATTTTGGTTTTTTTAAAAAAGTACTGTTACCAATTACAAAGGGCAGCAGTGATATTTTACTCAAGATGGAAACAAATCTCACTTTCTGGGTTTGCGTTCCAGGAGATTATATAAACACCTGAGACCAGCATTAAAAGGATAGGGCTGGCTTCCATACTTTGGGCTGGTTCAGGCATGCCAGATTAGGAATAATTTGGTTTGACACACATACACACACAGATTGAGAGAAAGAGGGATATCCAGTGTGCTGTCCTACTCACTCACTATATGTAACTGTGGTTTAGTGGGTTTATTAATATTCCCCAGCAATTCCCTTTACCAAAAACTCAGAACTGTCCCAATTAAGTCCAGCTACAAGCAGATCAATGCTAGTCCACAGAGCAATGGCCAATGAATCCACAAGGCACTTGAAAGTTTCCCAATCAAAATAAACCTACCAGGCAAAATTAAATCCACAATACAAGAGTGTTCACAAGGCATGGTCCAAGTCAAGGCACGGTATCAATCCAAAACAAGGCAGGAATCACAACAACCAGAAAACACACAAAGAAATGAACACATTCCCAGCATCGCCTCCATCTATCTGCTGTGCTAAATAGCCAGCTTCTGGTGTAGCCCATCAAGAAGGGTGAGGCTTTCTCCTCATGGTAATCTGGCTGACCTTCACTGCTCCTGCCTTTTCTATGCCATACGTGCTCTTGGATCAGGTGCAGAAGGCGGTTCCTCTTTCTCATCCCTGACTGGCTGCAGTTACATTCTTTCCCCATCAGGGCTGTCCTGCTGCAGCTGCGCTATAGCCAAGTCATTCTGAGACAGCTGCTTGGAGCCATTGACTAACTCCCCTCCTGACATGCCAGGAGCTGGTTAATCCTCCCCTGAGCTGACATCTGAAGAGGTATCTGGGGAAGTGTCTGAGGGAGTCATCACATCCAACAAAGAATATAAATACTCATTAATATTGTGATTTTAAAAACACATTTCCCTGTACTGTTAAAAAATTCTTATTCCCAGTTAAATGTTCTGTATTCCCAGGGCAGTAAAAGCAAATTCTATTTTATTCTGTAGTTATAGTGGAACTATGATTGGAATTTAAAATAACAAACTGAGCTTTAATCAGTTACCTTTTTAAAAAAAAATCAGGATTGGCAAACTCATTTTTTCTGTTTATTTAGTCTAATATATAATTATTGTCAAAATAATTTAAAACAAGTAATGGAAGGGTAGGGAAAACATTACTGACAAACATAATGTCAACTCTACAAATGAGCATGGCTGCAGCCATTTTCCTTCTCATTCTAGGTTGCCACATAGAATGGAGGGAGGGGGGTTTCCCAGGTGCTTTGCTAGTCAAAATAATCTTTTGTCCCATGGGAACCAAGGTCATTGGCTGCTCCTGAGACTAGGGACTGGGCATTGCATAAAAGCCCACCAAATAATCATATTGGGGAACATAATTGCTTGCATAGCTTTTATGGGTGGGACATTTAACTTCGTATTGGAAAATTGTTACTTGTGTATCCAGACTTGGTTTCACTCTTGATCGTGCTGATACTTTGTACTAATAAATATGTTCTTTGAGGACTTTGCAAGCCTCAGAGTTCTGCTTTATTCGTCTCTGTCTGTTGGAACCATGACACATAACTGAATAACAGCATCTGGAGTATTGATCAATATTGCAAGGGTATAGTTATTTTAATGAATAGCTAACAGCTATAAATACAGTTCAGATTATTTACTTGCTTTCTTATGTAGTTTTAATTTGTGAGGACATTACTTTCAATTGTCCACAACAAAGATGTAAAACAGCCTTTTGGCACTGAGAAGCATAGGTGACGACAATGATGACAATATGATGATGATAGTGAAGATTTTATTTGGTTTACCACCAGCTTTCAACTTAGTCAAGTACTTACAGCAGCAAATATGAAAACATTTTAAACATTAAATCAAATGCAAACATTACATTTAAAATCTGCCAAAAGCTGTGCATCTTGACTACTATTCTAAATGTAGAGGAAGTAGGATTTAAACACAACCCTCCAAGGGCAACAATGTGCAAGGCTATTTTCTACTGCTAGATAAATAGGCCTCAGGGACCGATTTCTTTTTCTTAAAGACCTTAATGGTCAGACAAGTAATAGGAGAAAAGTACCTCAGACAGAGCATATTCAGAGCATTAAAGATTCACTCTCCTGGCCTTCTGGACAATTTTGAAGACTGGCTCTGCCAATTTCATGGGGCAGAGGAACACCCTCCCTTTTTAACTTTATTCTATCCTCGTTTTAACTGCCTCCTTTTTTCTGAAATACAATATTTTATATGGTTTTTATATTTTTAATGGTATACCACACAGAGTTACTCTGTGAGTTAGATGGACAGTTTCTAAATTAGATATTTAGAATAAAATATAAATAAAGGTAAATATTATGTTTTAAACTATTTTCAGAAAGCAATTAGCAGAAAGCAATCATAGGAACATTGCATCTTGAACTGGTTTCTAAGCTCATTGCACTATTTTGCATAAATGCAACTTCTGGACATTGCATCGGTTCCTGATTATTCATTTTGACTAACAGCTGGCAGCACCAAAGATAACATGCATGCTGGCAGCACCAGGTTATCAGGCACACCAGATCAATATACTTGTCATCCTCAGAGACCCTGCTATAAAATAATTGCTACTTGGGAGTTCCTTATTTAGGTTGACAGCAACATTTAATTTGTAAACTCTGCTTCCAGGGCAATAAGGAAGATTAAGTCATTAAAGATCAATTCACCAAGAAGCTGCTAAATTATTTTTAATACATTTTAGTGAATGTTCAAGATCACAGCATTACAAAAAGACCAATGAAGTCAACATGCTTATGAATATAATGAAGAGTAAACAGAACTGCTGAGGAAAGAATATAGGAAGCATCCTGCAATTAATTTATTTACTATCTCACCTATTGTCAAGGAGCTAACAGTGATGAATATAACATCCATTTCATTTTCTCCCCTTATATCAAAATTGAGAATTACTGCATCAAAGTCATCTGGGTCTTGTTAATAAAAATCCTTGGCAATAGGGACAATAATACTATTTATTCCATTAACACTATGATTTACATAGGGTGGGCCTTTAGGACACATTATAGTTCCGAGGCCTCCTGCAATCATGTGATCACATTTAAGATGCTCAGCAACTAGCCCATATTTGTGGCTGTTTGCAAAGTCCTGTGATCATGTGACCATGTTTTACAACTTTTTTTTTTTTTTTTGCCAAAGCCTGGCATTTACTTCCGGTTTTTGGCAAAACTGACCCATAGCAAACAATTGGTTCAGGTAATGACTACGACATTTGCTTAATGATTGCTGCAAAAAAGATTATAAAATCAGGTGGTCACGTGGGTGGCTCCATTACGGTTATAAGTTGAGGACTACTTGTATTTGGCCCATTGCCAATATAGGCTGCTTATTGCTTCCTGAGTTTATTTCCTACACTTGAAAATTTAACTATTTGGATACATGTATCTATAAAGTTAATTGCCACTCCTTCCTCATTTTATTTCCTCCTAAATTATATTACAACTGCTTAGAACTGAAGTTTTTCAGTCCCATAAACAATAATATAATGCAGGATGGCATCTTGCAGCCAAATATAAACTCTGAGATTTTGGAAAAACATGCAGTGCTATCCAGTTATTTCGATGCATTCAACACACACACACACACACACACACAGAGAGAGAGAGAGAGAGAATAGTTCATTGAACTCTATATATGGAATGGCATACAACTCTGTTTAAATGTTTCATGTTTAAATGACAATGTCAATACAATGGCTAGTAATAGAAAGTCAGCTAAGAAAGATAATTTGTGTTAAGAATATTGTAGACACTGTTATAGGTTTGGCTTATGTACTTGAAGTTCAGAATGTTTTCAATTAAAATTTGTTTGTTTTTGCCAGGGACATGGTATACTTAATGTAGTAATTACTAACCATAGTATTAAAATAGTGTAAGCAGTATCTTTTTTAATTTCTTAACCAAGTGATCTTCAGTGTGTAGATGTATCTGCTTTTAAAAGCAGGAATTTAGAGAGAATGATTGCTTTCCATCAATTCTTGAGTGGAAACAATGCATTTGATGAATAATGCCAATCCAAATCAGACAAGCTTTCCCTTTGAATAAGAAATAATAGAGAGCCATTTACTTTAATGTTTTACTTTATTGTTTTACTTTATTGCTAAGTCTGTAATACAGAAATATGTTTTCTTCTGATTAAGGGCCAATTTTTTGTGGGAAAGGATTTTATTCCCACTTACATATATGGTTGATCATTCTTTGCTGAAGTTTTCATTTAGAATAGAATCTGTCTATGTTTCCAGTTTCTGCCATGACTTCCTATAATACCTAATGTGTGGATAGCCTTATCTGGTAGATGCAATAAAGTAGAAGTCTGATTTAGAAAAGCTTTAACTGTGCTGTTAAATTCACATCCATGAAATATTGAAGTAGCTATCATTAGAAATATCCTTCAAATAGGGCTAACCAAATTGTTCAATCAAGCATGATTTTACAATCATTGAAGTATTTGTGAAGAAAGAATAGTTGTTTCTTGGTAGAAGTCTGTCTACATGCAAATTTCTCCCATTGCGTGCTTTCTGAAGTGTTTGATGCCCATAGGTGTTTCCAATAGAAGAGAAAGGAGAGTGATGGATGAAAAGCTTACAAAAAAGCTTAGACATCTCACAGAGGGGAGTGAATCAACTCCCCACTACAATGCTTCCAGAAGATGGAATTATGATTTCATTCAATGTCACAACACACCTTTACATTCGTAGATGGAGAAGTAGTGGTAGAATCAATGGCAGAAATACTGCACAACACAGCTGACCTAGCCAAATATACTAAGGTTGAAAGGTTGATGATGGGCCTCATCAACCTCTTCCTCACTGCCTACTTTACGTTTGATGGACAAACATAACAACAACCATGTGATCACCACTTTCAGGACTCATAGCAGAGTAATGCAGCATTTAGATATGGCACTCCTACACATAGAACTAAGTGTATGGATTCAGTAGGCTGATGATACTTTCATACTAATAAAAAAAGGAACAACCAGAGAAGACACGTGAAACAATCAACATCTTTAAAGGAACAAAAATCACAAGGGAAAAAGAAAATGACATATTGCTTTTCCCAGACATCATCATCAGGAGAAACAATGGCAAATCAGAAATGCCAGTCTATAGAAAACCAACCCACACTAATCAAGTGCTCCATTGCCAAAGTAACAAGCCAATCTCCCACAAGAGGAGTTGTGTAAGAGCATTATTCACAAATAAATTGCAGTAACCCAGAACAACAGAAAAAAGAAACAGCCTATATACGGTAATCCTTCCATACTAATAAAAAAGGTACATCTATAGAAGACATGTGAAACAACCAACAACACCTTTAAAAGAACAAAGTTTACAAGGGAAAAAGAGAATTACACACTGCTCTTCTCGGACATCTTTATCAAAAACTGCCTTATCACTCGGTCCACTAATAATCAGAAGACATGATGAAAACTCCTTAATTTCACAATGGATAGAGAGACTCAACCTGATTCAACTGGGAAGCTGTGAGCATCCTGGACCAAATTCAATGTTAGTATCCTAGACCAAAATGTTAGTGAATTCCTGAAAGCTTGACATTCAGTCAAATCAACCATCAATAGACACATAGAAATAAATCATATTTATAAACCATTTAAAGGTAACAACAGGCTAAAAGGGAAACAAAAAAGACTACAGCAGCTCCCCTTCAGCAGTCAAGGACCCAGATAAGCCAGGATTAATACCAAATAAATAATTAAGTAGAAAACAATATCCTAATCAAAGAAATACCAAAGAGAAAACCTCATCTCCACCAAAACTGGCAGGGCAAGCTACTGTATATAAACAGGGAACAAACCCCACACTTATCTGCATTGATATTACATAGTTAGATAATGAAACATCTACAAGCAAGCAACCAAGCTCAGACAGCACCAATGCCTTCTCAGCAATTTTGAAATACAAGTATCCTTGATTTAGGATTACAACTGAGCCCCAAATTTATATTGTTAAGCAAGACAGCTGTTATGTGAGTTTTGCCCCATTTACAAGCTTTCTTACCACAGTTAAGTGAATCACTGTAGTTAAGTTAGTAACATGGTTAAGTAAATATGGCTTCACTCTTGACTTTGCTTGACACTGCAACTGCCATAAATACATGCCAGTTGCCAAATGTCTGAATTTTGATTACATGATTGTGTGGATGTCACAATGTTTTAAAGAGTGAAAATGGTTATAAGTTCCTTTTTGCAGTGGCATTGTAACTTCAAACAGTCACTAAATGAATGGCTGTAAGGCCAAAGAAACTCTATGGACTGTGGGGACTTTGGTGCTCTCTGAACTTGGTTGCTAACTTGCAGATGTTTTTTATTTGGATAATTAAACATCTGCAAGCAAACAACCAAGCTCAGAAGCACCAATGACTCCAAAACAATTGGAAATAAGGCTAACAAAACTCTATGGCAGGGGTCTGCTCTATGGACTGTGGGGTCCATACAGCATAGTTGTTTATTTGCAGACATTTCCTTGTTGGGTAATGAAGAATCTGCAAGAAAACAATAAAGATTAGAGAGCACCAAGGTCCCCACAGTTCACTCTTGAGTTACAAATATTTTCTTCTATTGAAATTCTAGGAATTTCCTTCTAAATTTCATATAGTAAATATTACTGATATGGAGAAAAGTTCATGCACTTCTTCCTGTCTACATTACACTTTCCAGATAACCATGTATTTTGGATTATATACTCTGTATTTCCAGTGTGCTAAAATATTGAAAGCCTTTTAAAGTATTTACTGAATATTGCTCAAGAAAAGACTTCAAGGAGCTGTGTTTAGAATGTGAACAACTGTAACCAAATCCCCAGGGTAACACTTATAGGGATCAAAACACGGACAGATCTCCCTCTTAACATTCTGCTTTGTCACTTTTAATTTGTGACTGCAACCTGCCTCCCCATGGCAGTCAAAGCATTTGCAATTTACTCTCAAAATTTCACGTCTACTAGCCAAAATTTTGGTGATCTGACAAATTCCTAGTTGGACTATGGCACCAAGATGTCCCTTGAAGCAACATATTTATCTCATGCACATGTTCACAGTACTGTTTTGTACAGTTTTCTAAAACCTTCCTGGTCAGTAAATGAGGACGTTTCTTAGCTTTCCAGTGTCGCATTCAGATTTCTGTTAAACCATCATGGAGTAGTATAGCATGGTTCCTAATACAAATTTATGCAGTGGCAAATATTGCTTTAGCCTCCAATATCTGTTTTATTCTGCTGAGCGCTTTTCAGCTCGACACAGACGCATTCATACATTCCTTGCTTACTGAATAAGTGTACTTTTTGCATTTCCACGATAAACTGTAAAATAATGGACCAGGTCTACTGAATATGGTAAAAAAACAAATTGGTTCCAAATTCCCACCCGGCATGGTTATAATCAAGCAAACTTTTATCATACTGTAAAATGCATCTGGGAATGCAGGTGTGTGTAGGGGTTTGCACCGCCAAAAAACGTTTTTCCTCTGCGTCTTGTAATGCACGGACTTTATTGTATTTCTGTGTCAGCCAGACTGTGAAAACAGACCTATTACTTCTGATTCTGAAATGCAACTGCAAAAATAAATTTACGGTGGATTGACTCGGTGCATAATCCTTCAGCGATAGATTCTTCCACCGAACCGTGTCTCCCCACTCAAATAGACCACCATGCCCTGCAATTGGGAAGAGAGTGAGCCAAAGGATCCGAGCTGCAAAAATCCGGCCAAGCACTGAATAGTGGCAGACCAGCTCCCGCTACCATCGATAGTCCGGAATTTTGCAGCCCGGGCGGGCGTCACTCTCCCTCTGAACAACAGAAAACCCGTCACCAGAGCGCTCGGACTCCCGCAGTCCTGTTCCGCCCCGCGTATGATCGCGAGAAAGACTGATAACATCCGGCCACCATAGACTCGTCCGAAGGCTAAGCCTTTCTTGAGTTCTATTAATTTTAACCGTGAAGGAATGCTGCTTCCAGATATCCTTGGCGCCAGTTTTAAATGAACTCCGTATTAAATTAACATTCTAAGGCAGTGTTTCTCAACCTTGACAATTTTAAGGCATGTGGACTTCAACTCCCAGAATTCCACAGCCAGCAATGCCTTAAAATTGTCAAGGTTGAGAAACACTGTTCTAAGGCTTTCTTTCTTTTCAATTTGAAGAAAGGTGCATAAAACATATAGGTCGGCTAACCAGCCATTTTTTTAATGTGCAGCGAACCCTTAAGAAAAATAGAACCTGAAGAGCCCTTTTCTAGCGAATATGTGACTACTCTATTTCTTTTCTACATCTTACGGACCCACAGAACGCATGCTCTGCAGAACGTTAGCGACTCGCTCTCTCTCTCTCTCTCTCTTTCTGGCGCGCGCGCAGTGAACAAAATCAATGCCCGGATGCCACGTGAGAGGATTTAATTTCTTGCTTGAGATCGAGAAACGTCGCGATAGCTTATCCTGGGCGACCGCGCGTAGGATTCAATTGGGAACGTCGCTATGACCTCGGCTTTGGAAAACTACATCAACCGTATCCTTCCGTTGCACGAACACTACAGAAGCGGTGAAAAATACGCGAGTGCTAAAGGGTCGAAGCGAAAGGGGGATGGGATGGGAAAATAAAGCATTGAGGGGCTTCCGTCTAATTTCGCATTTCGTTAGTCTTTGCCATTGTTCCGCGCGCGCGAGGGGATTTCGGCGGCCTGCAATTGGCTGCAAGTTCTGCCATTCTCTCTTTTTTTCAGAATCGGCTCCGTTTGGATGGTTCGATTTCGTGCGAGGGGGCGGGCTTTGCTATAGAATGAAGGCGACGCCCTGCTGGGCGGTGCAATCGATTCTGGCTTTTCTTGAAAATGTAACAGTAAGGTATATGCATATACAGACGTCAAATCTCTGTGTGAGGAAAAGATGGCATAATTGCCGGAACGTTGGTATTGAATGGGGAGAGATCTAGTTTTTTAAAGGGCTCTATATGTAGCATTAGCAAGTGTGAGCTTATCCTTTTCATTTGGCAGGAGCTGGAACAAGAGGAGTATACACACACTAATATAAATATGTACACAAAGACACACAACTTAAGGTCATTCCTTGACATGAATTTTAGGTACTGTTGCTGTGATTACTTCAGATGGTCGAATGATTGTGGTAAGATTTCCTCTTAAACTCATTTATTTTCTAAAACGATTGACTTGTATCAAAAGTGGGCGATTGTGCTGTTTTGCCTGCCACTAGTGTTAAGCAGTGGTTCTCAACCTTTTTAATGCCGCGACCCCAACCGGTCGTAAGTCGAGGACTAAACTGGTCGTAAGTCGAGGACTACCCAACCGGTCGTAAGTCGAGGACTTTCCCTGCCCGGGAGCGCAGCGCATGCATGGTTCTGCCCCCTGTGCCGGCAGGGGTGTAGCTGGCAAGCGGCAGAGATGGAGCAGGCCGACCACCAGCTGGCCCTGCCCAAGGGAGGTAAGGCACCCGCCGGAAAAGGGGGAAAAAATGGACAAAAAAAATGGCGGACAGCCTTGCTTGGCGACCCCGTGAAATGGTCGATCGACCCCAAATGGGGTCCTCACCCACAGGTTGAGAACCACTGTGTTAAAGTCTCATTCAGGAACTTTTTGTCCATTGTGGAAATAATCGGGTGTGATGTCCTTGTTATTACAGCATGGATATCTAGATTTGCAGAGTTAACTGTCAACTATTAATTGACCCTAATCCACTGGTGGGAGAAATAAGTGGATATAATTGATTGGTCATGGTGGTCTAGCAGGGAAGACATTGGGTTTGTTGACTAGAATGTTGGCAGCTTGAGACCCAAATACCGGGTAGTGCTGTGAGCTTCTGTTCTTGCTCCAGTTGCTGCCCAACCTAGCAGTTTGAAAGCATATAAATGCAGGTAGGTAAATAGATACCACTTCAGAGGGAAGGTAACAGCGTCCCGTGTGCCTTGCTGTATAGTCAGGCTGGCCATATTATCATGGAAGTGTCTTCAGACAATGCTGGCTTCCTTAGCTAGGAAACGAGATGAGCGCTGCCTCCTAGAGCAGGGGTGTCAAACTCAATTTCACTGAGGGCCACATCAGGGTTGTGGTTGACCTTGGGGGGGGCGGGTGGGTGTGGTCGGGGGGGCGTGGCCAGCTCAACATCGCTTGTGTTGGGAGGCACCTGTGGCCCGGGCGGGGCTGCGGGGATCCAGCTTGGTCGAGCTCCCAGGGCACCGGGACCCCACAGCCCAGCCCAGCCCAGCCCTGCTGTCCCAAAGGGGTGTCCTGCTGCGCTTACCTCCTCCTCCTGGATGCTGCTGCTGCTGTTCTTGCTCTCCTTGGCCAGGTTGCTCATGATGTGTGTGGGAGGGCAAAGTAATGTGGGTCAGAGGGAGGCCCACTCCCTCTCCATATGAGGAAACCTGGCTTTGTAACTAAAGTATCCTCAGCAATAGGATGGGAGACCACCAGGAGAGATAGGAGGAGGAGACAAGGGGATGGCAAAAGGGCAGCAAGGCTGCTGGTGGCCAAGTGCTAAGGCAGCACTTCCCTCAGACCCTCTCTGTCATTGTAATCCCCTTTCTTCCTTCCTCCCTCCCTCCCTCCCTCCCTCCCTCTTCTTTTTCCTTCCCTCTTTATTCTCCTTTCTTTCTTCTTCCTTCCCCTCTTTCCTTCTTTTTTCTTTGTCTTTCCTCTCTCCCTTTCTCCTTTCCTGTCCCTTCTTGGATGCTCAAATGCAAAAGGGGAAACATTTCTCCATGCCTTCTTACCTTGTGATCAAATGCCACTTTTGCTAGTAGTTTGTGGCCACTTAAAAGACTGAGAACAAACCAGACTCAGTTTATCCCATGCTTGCTTTTAGTGGGGGTGTCCGCAGACAACAGTACAGCAAAACTGTCAAAATGATGGCTGTGATAGTTAATAAGAGCTCCTCTGTTTTTTATGTGGGACAGCTTTATCTTTTATGAGTAGAGGTAGATTAGTTGTTTTTCTATTAATACATAATCCTTAAAAGGGCTCTCCTGTAAGGAGCCTGCCTTGGTCTAATTCAGACTGGAAATATATCAAAAGGAAAATATTTCCCCCACTCTGCTTTGTCCTGCTTTCCCCACTGGAAATGGCTGTTTGCAACATATAAGGAGGGGATACTTTCCTAAGAGCTCACAATTCAAGAATACCAATGTTAACTTGGATTGCCAACAAAGTTCTGTCTGTCACAAAACAACACAAAATAGCTTTCTCCTTTGAACTGGGACATTTCCAACCGAAATGCCTCTCCCTCCCTCTCTCCCTCCCTGACTCCTTCCTTCCTTCCTTCCTTCCTTCCTTCCTTCCTTCCTTCCTTCCTTCCTTCCTTCCTTCCCTTCTCGCTTTTTTTTAAGCTGCCAGAGGCTCCAGGCAGAGGTGGCAACAGGCAGCCAGTGGTGGACAAAGGCTTCCCCTCCCCCCCCCGTCATTGCCTCTGCATGGCTTAGCTCACCTCTCCCAGACCCACACAGTGTGTTTGTGTGTGTGAGCGCACACGAAGGTGTGTGTGTGTCTCTCACCCCTTGCAGCCCCGCACCCTCAACAGAGACCTTCTGCGATGGCAGGCTGCAAACTAATGAAAGCTGTTTTTTTGGAGTATTTGTTTCTTTTTCTCAATGCGCTGCCAATTGCATCGCGCCCTGCCCCCCTCAGCTCCGGCCCCCAGCTCTGTGGAAGGCTGCAAGAAGCTCCCATCACAGCTTCTCGCCTCTCCTGTTCTTTTCCTCCCCAATGTCACAGCGTGGGGCTGCAGGAGGTGAGACCCTCTCCCCCACGCACGCACACACACACTCACACAAATGTATGTGCAGGTTCTGGGAGAGGTGAGCCTGAGAGCCATGGAGCAAGAGGAAACGATAGGGGAAGGGGTCAAAATGGGAAACCTCTGTCTGGAGCCTCTGGCAGCTTAAAAAAAAATGTGTGGAGCAGTGCCTTCCCTTTTAGTTCACCCTCCCCTCCATTGCCTCCATGCCGGATTGACTCTACGCCTGCCGAAAGGGCAGTTTTGCTTCCAACCCCCCCATGCCAGAAACTGCAAGCCGCTGCTGCTCACCTGCCGTGTCCCCCCCCCCCCGACAGCCCCTGCGATCTCCTATCGCACACTGGCAGGCAGAAGCCTAAAGCTCCCATTCTGTCTCCTCCACGCTTAGGAAGGAAGCCACCAGCCGTGGCTTTCCCACTCGGGGGTGGGGCGATCCCAGTGAAAGAAAAGCCTTGCAGGCTGTGAGACCAGGCTGGTGAGCGGGGCATGGAGGCGCTAGTGCGGAGGAAGGCGAGCAGCAGCCCTTGCTTTCCATGCCTCGGATCAGCTGTAGCGCGCCGTGGAGAGCTTGGCTGACCTGGGCAAGGCAGGCGTGCACACAGACTCTGCTGTTTTCAGCGGGCGCTTTGGTGCCTGGCCCAGCAAAGTGGAGCCAGACGTGGTGAGACCTGGCAAAGCAGAGCCCGACAAGGAGAGACCCAGTAAAATGGGGCATGGCCGGGTGTGACGGGTGAGGCTGGGAGGGGTGGGGCGAGGCCAGGACAGATGGGGTGGGGTGAGGCAAATGAGCTGCAGCTGCTCCTGCGCACCACCAGCCTCCGAGCGCTCACCATTTCCTATGTGTGCACCGGGAGGCGCCCAGCCGGGTTGGGGTGGGCCAGGGCTGGGGCAGCGGGGGCCGGTCCCTTGCTATTTCTGGAATAGCTCCAGGAGCCAAATTTGGACCCTTGGCAGGCTGCATCTAGCCCGTGGGCCTTGTGTTTGACATGTCTACCCTAGAGTCAGAGTTGACTGGACAGGAGAAATCTACCTTTTTAATTGATTGGTGCAGAAAAACTCACTGGTGAGAAAAAAAAAGAATAGCCCAGACCTGGTTTGATGTCAATGTATAACTTATTGTTATCCATATCATTTAAATATGAACTGATGTTCAGATTTTTAAAAGTTAAGAAATAAAGAATTGTAACAAATATGCTTTACGAATGAAAATTTGATTGCACTTATGTATTTATTTTAGGGAACTCTCAAGGGGTTTGATCAGACAATCAATTTGATTTTGGATGAGAGCCATGAAAGAGTATTCAGTTCTTCACAAGGAGTGGAACAAGTAGTTTTGGGGTTATACATTGTAAGAGGAGATAATGTGTAAGTTTTATCATTTTGAAGATAATCCCAGCTGCAGTTACATGAAATCACCTGCTTTTTGAGAGCGTATCTGGAAACAAGGTTATTGGTGCCCCTCTAAGCTGTGGTTGTTAAAAGATTTTCCCCCCATCACATCTCCCTTTAGTATAATCTTAAGGCAGTGGTGAAAAACTATGGCACGTGTGCCAGAGGCGGCACTCAGAGCCCTCTCTGTGGGCACACGTGCCATGCCCTGGAGATGGCAACCGTCCCTCTTCAACCAGCCGCCTGCTCACTCGCTGAGGTCCCATGTGGCCGGATGCATCCCAGTATGGCTGGTTTCCCTCTCCCCCCTCCCATCCCTCCTGGCCTCGCATGCTCTCCTTTTCCCGGACACGACCCACTGCATCGCCTCCTCAGCTGTTGGCCAGCCGTCCAGCTCAGAGGCAGCTTCTCTGAACTGCTGGCGGCGGGCTGCGGAGCCCCAGAGTGCACTGCTGATGGACACTGTCGGCCTCCATGCGCTCGCTGGCCTCTGTGTGTGGGTGCCGATGGTGTCAGGCAGCAGCCGCTCCGGCCCCTGCCTCACCTTGCCCTGCGACAATGGTACCCCCGCCCTGCCTTGCCTTGCCTCGCCTCACTCTGCAGGACGAGCCTCCTGCCCACCGCCCCACCTGCCAGAGACTCCCTGGATCTCCCCCAACCCTGCCCGGCCCCCACAGGCATCCCTCCTCGCAAGCAACATCGAGGTGAGCACGCCCACCTTGGCCACACCCACCCAGTCTGCCATGATCACCACAGCCATGCCCAACCAGTGGGCCACGCCCACCTGGCACCCGGCGATAAATAAGTGGGTTTTGGGTTGCAGTTTGGGCACTCGGTCTCTAAAAGGTTTGCCATCACTGTCTTAAGGTATACACCCTTTCTTAAAAATCTAAACGCCAAATTATTCATCAAATGAACAGTTAAAACAACACAGTACATTGAAATTTTGGAAAAGGTGGATGTATTGTAGCAATGTAATTAAAAGGCCTCCCCTGGACTCTGTCTACACCTCCCCAAGAAAAGTACCTCACAGTTTGAAAAGTCTGCTTTAAGGCTTTTCATCCTATTACTCACTGATGAAAATTCACTTTCCTTTGCCCTTCCAACTACTTGATACTAATATTTATATAGAATTTCTTTTATAACTCAACCCATATGCTTTCTTTGTTCCTGTGTTCATTAATAGCATCTCTTGTGTAACATTCATAACCAGGCATTATTTCTTAAGCAGCCAAGTTATGCCAAAGTTTGATATTCCCTCTGAACCTTCTGTACGTTTTCTTGAACTTACTTTTCTGTACATGTATATGATTGCACTCTAAGAGAGAAAAATAATTGTTTATTTTCTTTTTTAAAATTATTTTTGCACAAAATACTTTTCTATATTGTTGGTGCAAGTTATTCTCTAAGGGTTTTTTTATGTGATAACTTTCAGTACAATCCACACTCTTAGGCTAGATATTATATCCTTCTTTGGAGAATTTCATTAATACTTTTCAGTTTGCTGTGAAGTATGAAAAGAATGTTAAGTAGAAATAACTATTTTTGTAATAAAATGGCATGCAGGTTCTGTTGGTATTTAATTTAAAATATATGTTTAACTAGAGCAATCAAAATTTCTTTTTCAGAGCTGTAATTGGAGAAATAGATGAAGAAACAGATTCAGCCCTTGACTTGGGAAACATTCGAGCAGAACCTTTGAACTCAGTTGTACATTGAAAGACAAAATAATGACTGCTGTACAGAATTATTTATACAATGGCATGACTTCTTTTTAAATTTTATATAATTTGGATCATTTATACTTATTTTTACTGTTATAGCTTTATGTAAATTAAAGTATACATTTTACTACTGATTCATGTATTTAGAACTTCAACATAGCAATGGGAAAAAGCAACTTTAAAAGCTGTTATTTAAAAGTGTTATAGCTTACAACACAGGGAAATGAAAATTCTAAACAGTTGACACAAAAGGAATATTTTGCTGGGAAAAACATTCAGAAACAGCAATGATTTTTAAATTTTATTAAATAAATCACATTAAATACACTGCATAAATAATAAAAATATTTTTAATTTCTTTAAAAGTGGTTGGGTGATTTATGCCATTGTAATTTACTATGCTATTTTAAATCATTGAATGTAATAGGATGCATAATAATGAAAAATATTTTTAATTTCTTAAAAAAATGACTGGGCAGTTATAATTTACTATGACATTTTAAATAATTGAATGTATTCATATTAGTAGGGATGATTTGCAACATTATGAATGAAACTTCCCTTTCCATCCCTAACCTGTAGTTCAGGGTGCAAGATCCTTCTAATCTTCCAGCTGAGATTAGGAGACAGAATTCCAGTACCAGCTATCATTCTTCTAATGAATGGAGCCGCTAAAAGTTGTGATACATCTTAGGGCTTTTGTGTGTGTGTGGAAGCTACCTATGTGCTAACATTCAAAATTAATAGAATTTCCAGAAATTGTAAACTTAGGACACACTCTATCACTTGAACATATTCTATCTCAATGGCACCTGATACCCTTGAAAAACTAAACAATAGCCTGAACCATTAGTTCAAGATACAGAAAATGCTTAAGATTTTGTTATAATCAAATGTTCAATGCATTTTCAGCACTACTTAAAAATACAGGTCAGAAGTCTCTTGGCACTTGGTATTATCAGTATGGGATGCCTAATGCTGTACCCTATGCAAAAGTGATTAATAACACAAGTAGAAATTACATGTATATGGAATGCATTTGAGGGCATAAAGTAAATGCATCAGAGAAACATAGCAACTTACCTGACAACATACAAATTGAAAGTGCAAGAGCAGATCTAGGAAAGAGTTTTGTTTATATTGTACATGTAACTACAAACTTAACAAAGACAGTTTTATAAGACATAGGCTAGTGTGAATTTACTAAAGAAAAATATGGGTGTGGTGGAGAGAACATAAAAAAGGTAAGGGGGACCACAGGACTATGAACTATTTTCTCTACATACAAGTGCATGGTGCCAGATATGCACTCTATTGAAAAGTTATGTAATCAAGTCGCATCTACAAGTTTGCAGACTTTATTCAAATCATATAGTTTTTCTTTAAAACATCTAGATACTGCTGTCTTGCCTTGGAAACTTGATCTTGGTCTATATTTGATTTTTTTGAAGATCCATCAACTGATCCTACAGGAGAGACTCTAACAGATCCAGCATCAAATTCAGCTTTAGCTGAAAAACAAGAAGAGTATTTTTTAAAGGTTTTATAATATCTGATGATAGTGACAATGGTATCAGAATGCCAATTTTGTTGGATATCATGAACACTATTTTTAAAAGTTTATTTTGCTATGAAAGAAAAAAAAAACTTTCTAGCCACAAACATTATACACAATTTAGAAATAAGGATAACGGTTTTATTCCAAATTACCAATGTCTTCTATGCAGAATAAATCATACTGGAACAGTCAAAGGGAATGCTTTGAGGTTATATATAGCAGAAATCAGGCTACAAACTGCAATAAACCCAATAATGTAGGCTTTCTGGAATGCTTTTAATTGAGATATTCCAATAGAAGAGAATATATGTAGCTCAGGATTGAATTGTGGAATTCTTGGTGTTTTACTTGCAGAAATTTCATCAACCAACAAGGAAACAACATCACTGCTAGTGAGTGATTTGCTACATTTATATACATGGTGTGTGTGTGTGTGCGCGTGCGTGTGTGCGCGCACACACACAGACAAAGCTCCACACTCAATATCACTGATCTTACATAGTTGGGTAATGAAATGTCTACAAGCAAACAACCAAGCTCAAGAGAACATCACGGACTCCACAATAGAGAATTTTCTGTGGTCCAAAAATCAGCATGGTTATTTGATGAAAGTACTAACATTTACATGCCTTGTAGAAATGCTAAGGTACCACTTTCACATTTTTAGTTTAATTCTATCTATATGTTATTTTTTCTATTTCATTTGGATAATCCAAAATGAAACATGTATATAGATTGATTTAGAAAATCTTTCCAATATGCAATAAAGTACATAACGTGAGTAATATAAGCAATTTGTAATTAGGTTCAAATTCCATCTCAAAATTGAGTTTGCATGACTTACTTTATTAAAGCAATTCATTATAAATTAGCATGCTATCATGTTTAAAATCAATGGAATAAGTTACACCTCACTTAAATTTTATTAGTCTCAGTGGAGCTTTACCTTTCATCTATTGAATACATAATGACTGTTTGAGGCTCTAAAGCAATTGCTTATAATATTTCTATCTAATAATATATCTAAAATATTAGATATTAGACTGCTTCCTTATTTACATTGTATATTATACATTAGAACTATATTTCTATGTTGTAGATTATTTTCAACAGGTAATAATGGGTTTTATATTTTTATATTCTAAAAATAAGTTGCTAAAGTTTTACTGTGGCCACATTTAGGTTCTAAAATGTAAATGATGAGGTGCAGTGTCTCAAAATTGCAGTATTAGTATCATTTTCTTTGGGGGAGGGAAATGATGCAAACAGCAGAATGCATATCAAATTGTCAGCCTATAATTTGCTATTTACCTTGGTCCAGTTCTTTGGTGATACTTTTTTCTAATTCCATCTGCATCTGAAATTATATTTATATTATGATTGAAACATTACTAAGTATAAAATAAAAATACATAAACACAGTATCACTTAATAAGATATTTGAGCAAATTTCACATAGCCTATTTTAGTTTTTTTAAAAAATATATCCCAGCTTTCAACTATCATTGATCAAAACTTTACATAATGAATTAGTATTGATGGATCAACACTTGCTGATAATATGATAATATCCAATCAAAGGTACTTCACAGATAGCCTAAAATGCAAAATCAAAATGTTTTAACTAAACTCCAGGTCTTCAGTTATAAATATTGACTGATGTATAATGTAGTAAGCATTGTCTGTGTTTCAAAGGGAAAAACAAATTAGGCAAATGGAAGTTTTCCAGAAGACATGGCTAAAGTTCAGACAGTGTTTTGGACACACATCTTGTAAATAATGATAGTCTTGTTTTAAAAGTCAATTGAATCTCAAAAACAATCAAGCAAACAAAGAACGAGGGGTGACATGATAGCAATGTTCCAATATCTCAGGGGCTGCCACAAAGAAGAGGGAGTCAAGCTATTCTCCAAAACACCTGAAGGCAGGACAAGAAGAAACTAACCAAAAAGAAAAGCAACATAGAACTAAGGAGAAATTTTCTGACAGTTAGAACAATCAGTGCAACACCCTCTCTCCAGAAGCTGTGAATGCTCCAACACTGGAAATTTTTAAGAAGAGATTGGACATCCATCATTATTATTATTGATCATCGCACAGTCAGCCAGATTTTCAGACTGGATATGGCATTTTTGTCTACTTATAGAGTCTTTACCAAGGATCTGGGACAGGCAGATGTGGATGTTTGTTGGTATTACAGATATTGTCGCAGGATGGAAGCAGTTCCTAGTAAGGCCGCCTTTTGCAATTGATTAATGGCAAATTTGTCAATGCCAATGGTGCTCCAGTTGCTTTGGGATTGCACCCAAGGCGCCTATTACTATTGGTATTACCCTTGCTTGCTTTTGCCACAGTCTTATTTCTATTTGTAGGTCTTTGTATTTTGTTATCTTCTCCAGTTCTTTCTCGTCTATTCTGCTGTCTCCAGGCACTGCCACGTCCACTATCCAGACATTTTTGTCTTTCTTATCAACAATTGTTAAGTCCGGGGTGTTATGTTGCAGGTGCTTGTCTGTTTGAATTCTGAAGTCCCAGAGCAGTTTAATTTTATCATTTTCTATGACTTTCTCTATTTTATGATCCTACCAGTTCTTGCTTACAGGCAAATGATATTTCTTGCAGATCTTCCAGTGCACCATTGTTGCTACTTTGTCATGCTGTTGCTTGTAGTCAGTCTGTACGATCTTCTTGCAGCAGCTTACCAAGTGGTCCACTGTTTCTTCAGCTACTTTGCATAGGCGGTACTTACTGTCTGTTGCTGTCTTCTCAATTTTGACTTTATATGCATTTGTCCTTAAGGCTTGGTCTTGTGCAGCCAGAATTAGTCCCTTGGTCTCTTTCTTCAATTTTCCTACTCTTAGCCATTGCCAGGTCTTGTTATTCTCTGCTTTCCCAGTTATTTTTTTAATGTACTGTGTAGTGCTTTAAGCCGTGTAGTGCTTTGTCTTCCCATGCCTCTATTCTGTTCTTCATTTGGTCTTTCTTGTAGGCCAGAGTTTGGTCTCTCTAGTAGTCAGTAAGCCTTCCTGATATACTAATTTCAGTGCATCTTCATCACTGTCCTTCAGATATTCTTCCAAAGCCATTTTTTCTTCTTCAACCATCTGATGTACTTGCAGCATTCCACGCCCACCTATTTGCCTTGGTAGATAAAGTCTGTCAATGTCACTGCGTGGATGAAGGGCATGATCCATTGTCATTATTTTTCTGGTCTTCCTATCCATTGCTTTTAGTTCTGCTTGAGTCCAGTCCACTATTCCAGCTGTGTATCTAATGACTGGAATTGCCCAGGTGTTGATTGCCTTCATGGTATTTCCTCCATTGAGTTTGGACTTTAAGATCTTCTTCACTCTCTTGATCTTCTAATCTATTCACCTCTAATCTTTTTCTTGACTTCAATGTGCTTGATGTTGTCAGCTTGAAGGATACCCAAGTATTTGTAGTAATCTTCCTCATCCAGACTCTTAATGTTATTTTCATGGGGCATCTTGATTTCTTCAGTTTTCACTATTTTCCTTTTTTTAAAAATTATTATTATTATTAAAATTACTTTCCCTGTCTTTTCTCCAATTTATATTTATTTTTATTGATTTGTATCCCACCTTTATTATTTTTACAAATAACTCAAGGTGGCAAACATCCAGCACAACTTCTCAGAAAGACTGTCCAGAAAGAGAAAGACACCAAAATTTGTAATCTAACTTGTGTTACCTACAATTCTGCTTCAGTTCTTAATAAATTCAGCTGCTCAGTGTTGTCTACTCAGTCATTATGCTTACCTTCTGAAATATATCTATAATAAAAAGGAACTTTACAAATAATAATTTATTACATTTATATACCACCCAATTCCCCAAAACTTTGAACTATTTGGAAAGTCAAATAAAAATCTTTATGACCCTTTATAGTTATTTCTATGAGGATAGGGAGAATAGAACATAGTAGAGGAAGCACAGCAGACATGCTAATAGTGCTGTTACATCTCTATTAAAATCCTTCCTAGAATTCTAATTTTGAGTCATTGCTTTTTGCTATGTTTTTAAAAAACTTTTACCTAGAATGAAAATAAATGTGGAAAGTTGTAAATCTGGGAAAATTGCTATCTGTGCTTCAAGGGAGATAAAAGAGTATAACTGCTTTCCCTAGATGCTCATGATTAAAATAAACATCCTTTCAGCTGCTGAGTCATGAGACAAAGTCAAAGTTATTTAATTGCTCTGAAATTCTTGAGTAAGTGTGGCAGAGAAAACTGAATTATGGAAATAGCTAAAAGTCCATGAAGGTTGAAGTTGTCTGTGATATTTCTATAACAGAGATTATTTCACTAAACTAACTTTAGTTTTGGTAAATTTGCATAGGAAACTAGCTGTGAAAATTAATCAGGAACATAGTTCTATAGATCTCCACCCAAAACAGCCATATTCTTAAATCAGACTGATTTGCAATTTAGATTACTGTGGAACTATGAACAAGGGAATTTCTAATTAGAAAGTTAAATATGAACCATACTGAATTACTAAAATGACTGTAATTTTCAATAATCTTTAAATACAGTAAAACACATTAAATACATAAATATGTTGTAATGGGTTATTTATGATTATTTTACTCATATCTGTAATTTTCACTGTTATTTTCTTACTGTGTAATGTGCATATTTAACTAATCAGACACAGAACAAATAACAGCTCAGCACAAGAAATTGCATGGTATTCAGCAATACTGACTATACACCTTGTTAAGTCTCTGGTTGCAGAGAAGAGAAGGGAGAATTAGATTTTTGATCAAGGAGCTGAAGAAGTAAAGAGCAAGCCATAAGTGTATGGTTTTTGATGACAGAAATGAAAGTGACTAATCTACAAAGGAGTATCAGAAAAGAAAAACATTATCTACTATGTGAAAAGAAATGGTAAACTACTTTGGAGGAGGCAATCATGCACACTTAATTAAATCCAAGAGAATTCAATGTGACTTATTTCTAAATAAACACATACAGTATATCATCTGTCTGCTCTACTTAGAAAGCTGACTTCACAAGACATTATTCATACTGGTCCTAATTAAAATTAATAAGACATGTTAGTCAAGATGATTGTTAACTATTTCAAACTTCAATGAGATTAAAACATGGCTAACCTCTTCTAGATTCTAGCTAGAATTTCTACCTAGAAATGTGCAACAATAAACTAGATAACTCTAAACTCTTTGTTTGAATATTTTATTATCTTTCAAATGGCAACAGTTGAGCAATAATTTGCTATAAATTGATACAAGGTTACAGAGTTAGGAAAAGAGGAAAAAAACCAAAACTTTTTCTAAATTATTATTTAAATGGTATAAAAAGCAAAATAACTTATATAAGTAAAACATAGTTTGCAATGTATTAATGTTTATAGTAGTTTTTCATTATTTATTAAGATCTGCATTCTGACAAAAATATTATGGATAAACCAGGAAATGAAACCTATAAGGAAATTGGAAATATAATTTATAGTGAGGGAAAAAATTATTTGATCCCCTGCTGATTTTGTACGTTTGCCCACTGACAAAGAAATGATCATTTTAATGGTAGGTTTATTTTAACAGTGAGAGACAGAATAACAACAAAAAAATCCAGAAAAACGAATTTCAAAAAACCTGTAACTAGATTGTTTACACTGGAATGATCATAAATCTCAAAGGATATGTTGCATTATGCTGCTCAATAACCATCACATGGATTTTTATTTGATCTGTTATCTATGGGAAGTGGTGGACATTAATTATATGTTAAGAAGCTTAGTTTAAGAATCCATTTATATTAAAAATATGCATCTGTATTGTGAAGTATATATCAGAAAACTGTAATGTATGTAAATTTCAGACATATTCTATAATATTTATTTGTATATTTATTATATTTAAAACATTACAAATATTAAATGAATATTTATATTTATTATATAACCCCACATAACATGTGACACTGGGTCGTTTATAATAAAATAGATTAAAAAAACCCAGCCACACCAGGCATCATCCAACTAATTAGCCACAAGGCCAGCAGATGGGCTCTGTCATAAGCCCACTGCTCCAGGCTCAGGCACCAAATTCAAGATGGAACTGAAAAAAACTCTACTATCTTTGAATTACATTAACATATCTGTGATCATTTTCAGAGATCACTAAATCTAAAATATAATTTAATGTAATTTCCCTTCCCTATAAACAATAAACATTGATAAAGTATATTTATTTTTGAATTACTTTTGTTGGTTTTGCTTGAACACATATATCCTTTCATTGGCTACTTACATTTTATTCATAAAATAATATAATTACCAGATTACATTATGGTAATAAATTATTTTTATGCTATAGGAAGAAATGCATACATCTCTATATATGATATAATTCTACTCTACACCACTACTGGGATCTTTTCCAGTACACAATATTTTCCTTTTTTCTCAATTGGAAATCCTACCAAATTAGCCTGGCATCCCAAATGTAGACAGCTTCTCCAAGAGTATAATATAGGTAGCCCTTGACTTATGATTTAGTCCTTAGCAACTATTCAAAGTTAAAGTGGCTGGCCAAAAGCTATTTTCAACTTGGTCCTGAGGTTACAACCGCTGCAGCGTCTCTGTAGTTGTTCGCCTTTATGACCAACTGCAGGGACATTGTGGCTCCCCCCACCTATCTGCCCCCTAGAGCTCTACAGGTCTTAGGCCTGCTTCCCACCCCACTGGGCCCACACCTTCTTCCCCATTTACCTTTCAAAGATCTCTGGAAGGACAGGCTGCCTTGTTTCTGGACCATGTGATGTGATCCCATTTTCTGAGCAGCTGCACTGAATTGTGAAAAATTGAAGACACTTCTGGGATCATGCCACATAGCCCAGCAACTAATTGGCTTGTCATGTTTTCCTAATGTGAGCTCCACAATATTCCACATCCTTCCCTAACTTGGGTTAGGGAAGCATAGCAAGCTGCTTTGTTGCTGAGCTACACAGAGGGATTCCAGAAGCAGCCATTTTACAAATAGACATGTTGAACTGTGGCCTTTGGGGAAGTGATGGCCACTTCTGGGATTACACTCCATGGCTCAGCAACAAAGCAGCTGCTTTTTTTCCCCTAATCAAATTCTGGAGCTCTGGAGATTGTTGACGTGATTGGAGGAGCGTGTGGGGTTCGGTGGGTGGGAGGCAGACACAAGGCCTATAGGACCCCAAGGGGTGGGAAGTGGAGTACTGAGTGATCCAGAGGGTGGCAAAGGCCTTGGGAGATCCAGGGCAGGGCTGTACTCAGCCTCCCATAGCCTCCGCTGGGGTCCAAGGCATCCCATGCTATGCTTAATGACTCAAAGTTAATTTAGTGACCGCATTGGGAAACCAGGGATGGAGGGCTTTAAATGAGTTGATCACAGGGGTGCTTCACTTAACAGCCATCACAACCTCTGACCGTAATGGGCAGGCTCCATGTGATTCGAGGACTACCTGTATTATTTCTGTTCTTCAGAAAGATTTCACACTGGAAAAATTTAAAAACTATTGCTTGATATTCAAGTGATCATCTGATATAATTAAAAAAATCTAGCACAATAATTAAAAAACCTTAATATTTGTTGTTCAAAACTACCATAAAAGTAGCTTAATGATCTATTTTATTATTTAGGTAGTCCTCAATTTACAACAGTTCATTTCGTGACCATTCGAAGTTACAACATCACTGAAAAAAGTGACTTATGACCATTTTTCACATTTACAGCCATTACAGCATCCCCATGATCATATTATCAAATTCAGATGCTTAGCAACTGACTCGTATTTATGACAGTTGCAGTGTCCCAGGATTATGAGATCATCTTTTGCAATCTTGTGACAAGCAATGTCAATGAGAATCCAGATTTGCTTAACAACCATGTTACTAATTTAACAAGTGCAATGATTCACTTAACAGTTGTGGCAAGAAAGGTTGTAAAATGGAGCAAAACTCATTTAACAAATGTCTCACTTAGCAACAGAAATGTTGGGCTCAATTGTAGTTTTAAGTCAAGGACTACCTGTATTCTATTTAATTAGTATTCAACCAATCTGAAACAGACTTCATCTCTTGTCACATAACTATTAAACAGGTACTAAATAAAATTCATCTGAAGTATTCAGTAACACGTGGTTATCAACTGAAGGTTGGTTTTGTAAGCACACATAGATGCAACCTTCGGATTCCAATTGCTTTGAAATAAAAAATACCCTCTTGCAAAATGTTCTAAAAAATCCATCTATATTTTGAAAGGTTGTTTTTAACTTGACAAAGGAGTAATTTGAATCTGAAACAATCTGTTTGCACTATGAATAAAACATATTTTTAACATCATTATAATATACCCACGTATGCTAAATGGTAGTGGGAATCTAAAATATAAGATTCTCTTTCCTTGTACAAATGGTGAAAAACATATAATGCTGGTCTTTGACCATAATAAAAATTGATTGATTGACATAATGCATGCTATTCTATAACTCAGACATGTCAAACTCGCGACATCACGTGATGTCGCGCAACGTATAGCGACAGTTTTGCCATTGCCGGCAATGGGGTGGGCGCAACTTCCACATGATGCGTCCGGCCCGTGGGCTGGTAGTTTGATACCCCTGCTGTAACTGTTACATGAGAAATTTATAAAAAAAATTAAAATCCAAAAATTAAGTAATTCTTGCAGCAACCTAGTATTTTGCTGAATGTTTCTTTACAAGTCACCTTTGTAAACAAATGTTTCCTTGTATATTATGAAGTCAACAGAAAAATAATAACTATCAATATTACAAGAAAGGGAAGCCAAATGGGGACCTTCCAAAGGATAAAAGATCTTCAACAACTGGGCAACTTCATTCTAGGAAAGACCCTCAGATAATGATGCCCTAAGTCTAAGCCATTTAAGGTTTTAATGGTCAACACCAATATCTTTATTTGTAATCAGTGTGGAGCACAATGGAGATGGAAATGTATACCGGCTTTGGAGCTGGTATTAAACTGTTTTACTAAATGCAACGGAAGCAAAACTTTTAACAGTATAAATAAAGCTCAGAATAGAACAGAGAAAAATGTTTCTTTCTCTCTCTGTCATTCTGTGAGCATATGTGTGGCAGAAATTTGGACAAGGTGATCCACAGACTTTCCCAAAATTCAGAGGAAAATTCTTCAGAGAAAATTTTTTCAGAGAAAAAATTATAACATATGCAATTACAAAAATAAAAGTCTGAATTTTTCCTATTTTCTTGCAACCTAAAAATCATGGTTTGACATTCCAGATTGGATGAAATAGAAAACTATGGCTATAGATGTTTTGATCCAATTATCGCCTAACCTAAAGAAGAAAGTAAGTTAAGGCAAGGTTAGGTGAATACACTTTGGTATTTACAGGCACACAATTGTATTCATCTATGAACACAATCTTCCTAATAGATCAGTTTGAGAATTACTATGTTCTTTTATTGATATGTCTAAATGCCCTGAATCTCAAGGCACTTTACTGGCAGAAACTTGGGAACTTTACATTAAACAATCATTGTATTTTTAAGAATTTATTTCAGCCAAAACTACACAGTTTGGTAATAAGATGAATTCAGCAAACATGGATTTAACCTCCTTTTAAAATATATATGTAATGAAATTTAAAAAAATTACTAACCTACTTGTTTTTTCTCTCCCTCTTTACATGCCTTATTCTCATTCTGCCTCCTTCCACTTCCAGTTTCTTCCTCACTCATGTCTAGTTTTTCTTTACCTTCTCTGTCTCTTTTTACCGGTTTCTTTAAAACAAAGCAAGAAGCGTATCTATTTTGTCTATCCTAATAGCAAGTATTCTTTCCATCATCTACTTCTTTTGCATTATTTACTGTTTTCACTTTTCTCCATTGGCTCATTTGGAGTACCTTTCTTTTATGACAGATTGCTTACCTGTAATGAACATTGTCAAGTGATCAAATGACTTCATAGAACATGTTGAAAAGGTCTAGAACTTTACAACAGACAGCTAGATATTCCACTTTCTTTGAGTATAGATACCTATACTATGCATATATATCTTAATGCCTTTCTGTCCAAATTTTATAGATTGAAAATTAATAGGTGACTACTTATAACTAGGTTATTAATATTTTTGAAGCTTGTTCCAAGTTAAAAAAATAGAAAAATGCTTTCCATAAAATAATTAACTTGGCTGAATTATCATAAATAAGCACTTGCTTGCCTATCTAAAGCAATACGTTACCATTACCAAATTAAAATTTCATTGTATTGGGGTGGTTACTACCAAATACCTAGGAAAAATAGTGCTATATATCCTTATATAGAACTATATCGTTCTTTCAGTCAGGGCAGCTTTTGAGAAGAGAAATGCCCATCACTGAAGAATAGAAAAATGTCCTACTGAGGTAACACAGATAGAATTGAGCTCCATTTTTCTTCATTTCACCAAGAAAGCATGAATTAAATTGCTTCAATTTGAATGCAATAATTTGGTTCTGTGTACTTAAATAACAAGAATTAAGAACTAATTCTAGAAAATGCCAGAATATTTATTTGTGCAAAACTATGCAAAGTAGTAATACAACTTTAATTTTTGTAGTGTCTGCCACTAAGTAGGCAATATTTTAACTTTCTGAGGAAAGTAATGTCAATAATTTCTGAAACCTCCTTTCTATCAGGTGCAAACAACTGGATCCACATGTGTAGTCTTCAAACTACTTTATTATATTCTGCCTATAAAATAGGAATCTCCCCAGATTGCTTGATAAATAAAGTTCTATGGAGCTGCTGAAGGAGGGGTGAGATTTTGCAGCTGTGCAACGATTCAAGGCAAATCCCCCCCTTAAGTCCTCCTCACTGCTTGGCTGGGCATTTTTCAACACTTCTGCAGGATTATCTTCAGCCTGGTGAACATGTTGCACAGAGGATTGAAGAGTAGAAAGTATCCCTACCTGATGAGTAGGGAAGGGGAGGGGGATGCCTAAGCAGCAGTCCATTACATTTAAAATCTCCTGACATTGTATGTTGGATTTTGTGGAAAAGGAGCTGAATAGGAACCTTTAAGAATCCATCATCATCAGCATCATCATTTTAGCCATTGTCTGTCCACTGCAGGATGAAGGCCTCTTCCACGTTTCCAACCAATACGGTCCTGAGTTTTCTTTTGCCAGTTGGGCCTGCAATGCTTATTGATGGATGCTTTTTATCAAGTGGGATCCATTCTATGACTGCCTTGGTCCACCTGCCACCAGTTCTCTTTGCTATGTGACCAGTCCATTTTGATTTCAATTCTTTCACTCTCTTGATGATATACTTTTGTTTGTTCTCTAATCCATGTGCAGACCTTTTTATCTTACCTTGTAATGCCAAGCATGTATCTTTCCATGGCTCTTTGTGCCGCTCATAGCTTTTGTATCGATTGTGAAGTTAATGTCCATGTTTCACTGGCATATGTTAGAGCAGATAGCACACACAGATCGAAAGCTTTTCTCTTCAGGCATAGGGGGAAGTTGTTCTTGAAAATTATGCTTAGCTTGCTGAATGCCTGCCAACCACATTTAACATGCCATTCAATTTCCTTTATTGTATCACTTTCATTGAGATCCATTGACCAAGGTATATGTAGTGGTTTACTACGTCTAGTTCTCCAGATATATATATATATATTCTTTCTTTAGTGAATTTATTAAATAAAACCTGGCTCTTTTTCAGGTTTATTTTTAAGCCAAATGGTTCTCCTGCTTTATGCAGCTCTTGTATGTGTATTTGTAGCTCTTCTGGGTCTTGTGAGAAGAGAACAACATCATCTACGAAACTTAAGTGATTTAAATAAACTCCATTGATTTTTATTCCATCTTTTGCCCCATCTAGTTTGCAAATTTGATTCCAATCCAGTGTTTATAAAACAGTGCAGTATTGCTCAATTTTGTAGAATTATTCATTTTTGAAACTGATAACACAGATTAAGAAGGAGAAGAGATGATAAAAGAACAGAGATAGGAAAGGTCCACTAGGAGAATAACACCTAAATATAAGTAAAGAAGATGGAGAAGGAAAGTGGAATTCTTTCAATGAATATAAATGGATTGAACTCCCCATCAAAAAGAAAAAAATGTTTTTGCATGATTACAAAAATTAAAGATAGATATAATTTGTCTTCAAGAAACACATATAAAAAAACAACATTATAAATTGTTGGAATGCCCAAAAATTGGGAAACGTTATTTCACATTAGCACATCAAAAGAAAAGAGGAGTTGCTTTATATATAAAAGAAACATTGGAATCCAAACAGGTCTATTCAGGTGAAGAATCCTAATGGTAGAATTAATGATACTGTAAATCAAAAACAGATACTGATGGTAGCAATATATGCACCAAATAATAAACAAGAAGAATTTTACCAAAAATTACACAGGAAAATATTGAAATGGAACATCAAAACATTTGTTTAATAGGAGATTTTAATGCAATTGTAGATAGAAAATTAGATTATAGAAGCAGCAAAGAAGGGAAAAAGGGAAGAAAGACATTCCCTAAGGCATTTTTTAGAATGACAGATGTATACAGGATATTTGGAGAGAAAGAAACCCAAAAAAGATCCAGTACACATTTTATTCGAATAGACATAAATCTTGGTCTAGAATTGATATGATATGGATGTCCCCTGAGCTAAGTACTAATATATATGACATTGAGTTAGAACTTAACATTTGGGTAGATCACAATTCGATAAAGCTGATCTGGAAATTGGTGAAGGAGAAATCAAGATGGACTTTGAATCAATCTTTGTTAAAAGAGAAACAATTTGTAGAACTAGCAATAAAGGAAATGGAGTTTTTCTTTAAAGAAAATAAAAAGGAAGAGACATCAATTCAGAACATATGGGACATAGCCAAAGCATATTTTAGAGGGTTAGCTATAACATATATGGTTAAAAGGAACTCTTCTGAGTGGTGAAGGGGAGGGAACCCCAACCGTGGAGGAGTTCCAGTTAATCTTCTACAAAAGTGACAGCAAAGGGGAGGACGACCCGATGGTAGGTGAGCCCATCAAATCCCTAGCCATCGAAATGGAAATCATAGCATCCCACTCTGGGGCAAAGACTGTAGTAAAAGCCCTAATAGACTCGGGGTGCACTAGATGCCTGGCCAGCCTACAGACAGTGCAGAAGCTGGGGCTGTGGGTGAGGAAGTTATGCCAATCCACGAGATTCAAACAGGTAGATGGTTCGATAATGGGGGGGCTACTCACTTCCTATCTGACCGAGCCGATGCGCTTGAGGCTAGCAAACTACAAAGAGATCATTCAATTTGTGGTCACCCCCAAAATGCCGAGGCAGTGATTCTGGGGCTATCCTGGCTAACCAAGTGGGACCCTAACATTCACTGGGGGAACATGGCAATGGAGAAGGCCCCCCCCCCAGCAAGAGAGCCAGACAAACCCAAACCACAGAAAGAGGAAAGCCCCGAGCACAGCAAAACCACGTCTGAATGGTCGGCAGAGCTGCCACCCATTCTGAGAGAATAACAAGATTTAATGGAGGTGTGGATCAAATATCTTAGTTCTTAAAATTTAGATGGTCCACATATAGGAACTGAGTTTATGTGATCTTCAAATATCTTTCCCTGAATTATTCCAAGCTAGCTTTATATATTATATCAAAATATAATATATAAAGCTTCCTTCCTTCTTTCCTCCCTCCCTCCCTCCGCTAAATCTTCTAGACTCAAAATTTATTTATTTTATTTATTTTTTGGATTTATATCCCGCCCTTAGAACATACTATGCACAATGGCTTAGAACATACTATGCACAATAAAAACATTTCCACAATGTAATAAAATGTTAAAAGCTGTGTTCTGTTTTTTGTTTAAATTATATTATGTGGCAAAAGTTCCATTCTTAAGGCACAAATTAGCATAATTTAAATGTCAGTGTCAAGGTTTCATACATTTATCAAGGTAGTAATTGTGCTATAACAAAAAATAGAAAAAAATTGTACTTTACAGCCACATAATTTACTGAACATCACATTAAAATCATGAGTTAAAAGTAGCTTTTTAGAATACTAATACATTTAATACCTCTTTCTCAAGTTTTCATCTTTAAATGATTATTAAACAGATGTGTTCTCAATTTATAAAAGGTCTAATAATTTATTTTTATGGAAAAATGAATAGAAGGCATGGATAATCAACTGAAAGAAAAATAATAAAAAATAAGGAAGAAGCAAAATCATAAAACAAAATATTTTGAAAAGCATCACGTAGAAACTATACGTCTACAAGAATAACCACATAGAACAGGAATTTCTTCATTATGGTCTTTAGTATCTTTAACTTGATTTACCAGGCAACATCATTCAAACAATTACCAATTTCAATGCATTTGTCCAGTCTGCTCCAAAAGCCCTCAATTTTTAAATAAAGTTTGTTTTAGTGGTGTTGTATAATATCTTTGTATATTGGGTGAGGGGAGAGGGAGAGCAGGGTAGGGTAATTAATTCAGCAGTCACATTAACACAAATAGACATTAGATAGCAAAAGGCTAATAACATCAATGTATGTGCTTTGGAGAGATTTTGAGAATTCATAAGACATAAATTAGAACTGAATTCAGACTTATATGAAATAATTTGAGAAACTGAATGCTTGAGAAGACTGCAGAAAACAACTTGCAAAAGCCCCTATTCTTTTTTTAATTTGAAAGTATCATGGTCAGAAAGATCAATACTTTACTTAGGGGTTTCTGATTAGAATGCTTTTGGGAAAAACACTTTATAAATGTATTGTGTTGCTTTCTGCTATTATTTCTATTTTAATTAAACAGTAATATCTAAAAAACACCATGGGAATGAAAAAGCTGTGATTTGCATACAATTCCCTTGTTCCCTTACCTTTTCAACCACTCTTATTCAACTTCCCAGTTCTTTTTACGTTATCTTTCGTTTTTTCTTGAACTTCCATTAATTTACATTCAGATTCCTTTTTAGACTTTTTATTACTGCTACTTCCTTTTCTTCCCCTTTCATTTTGGACTAATTTGTTCACTACTGAACTTGTTGTAGGAAGTTTCAAATTCACATATTCTGTTCATTCTTTAATTCATTATATGTTAGCAATTTATTATACACTTGACTGTTTTGTTTCATTGTTCCTTTCTTATTGTTAAATGAAGTGTTAAATAACAGTACAACTTATTACCAGTTTCTAGTGATGGCAAATCAATGTAGAGAATTAAAAGCATTGTTGCTATTATAATAATAATAATAATAATAATAATAATAATAATAATAATAATAATAATAATAATAATAATCATCATCATCATCATCATCATCATCATCATCATCCAGCATCATTAAAGTACAATTGTATAACTGTGAAATGTCTCTCCCTATCTGCCCATCCCAACAGAAGGAATAGGGTAGGCTCATTTCAGGTCCTATTCCTTAAGCATTGTCATCTTGGAGTCTTTGGAAGTACACCTTTTATACTGAAGCCTCTGCCCTATGGTATGCCTTTTCCCCTGAAACTGACAGGTCCCATGCCTTCTGTCTTTCAGGAAAGCCTTTAAAACCTGACTCTTCTGCCAAACATTGAAATAGGGCAAAATAAAGCTAGGATGAGAATGTGGCTATGGCGCCAGCTTTATTTGTTTTTATATTGTTTTACTGGTTGTAAGCCTCCCATAATTGATTTATGATGGGAGGTTATCTAAATATTTTAAACAAACAAAAAAACTGAAAGGCAACATAGCCTATAAAAGTCAGAATTTATAGTAAGAAACAGCAGTAAATACTGATCTTTCACAGAAATGTTTGTATCAAAGTTGGAGTCTTTATTTCTATCAAAAGTGCTATTATATATGCAAACAGAAGAATTGCATGCTTTTTTAAAAAACAAGGTAGGCATTTTGTGCCTTCTTGATGGACTTTACATATCATCTGGTCTATTAAGTTGCAAACCTTATTTTTTTTCAGCTATTTGTAAATTCTGCATAAGAGTCTCTAAAGCTGGGGTGAGTATAAGACACTATTTTTTCCTGCAAACACCCTGTTCAAAAATCAGGTGCGTCTTATACAAGTGCAGCGTCTTATACACGGAAAAATAATGGTAACCTCCGCAGCCCAGGGCATGCCTGTATGGGTTCTTTACATGCCGCTGCCATGCCACCTGATGCAGGAGGATATCGCTGGCCTGAGATGCCGCCTGATGCTGGAGGATTGCGCTGCCCCAAAGATGCCGCTGGTCCCACTGAAGCTGCCTTCTATGACCCGTTTTTCACCAGCGCAGCTTGGGCTGAAGCCGCAAGAGGCCCCGGGAAGCCACCTCAGTACAGTGATTGATGGCTGAGGGGGTGGGCAGGACTAAGCCCACAGATTGCCACCTGACTGGAGGAAGTCGCCCCCCTTGTGTGATGGCATGGCCACTTGTTTTACTGCCACTAAAGATGTGGTCTGTTTTCATTGTTTTGATTACCAATAAAATAGAAAATATGCGCAAAACTAAAGATGTGGTTTGTTTAATATTTAAAATGTTGTTTTCTGAATTTTTGTTTAAAAAATTGGGGGCAGTCTTATACAAGAGTGTGTCTTATAGACGGAAAAATACGGTATCATGTTTCTAAAATTTGCTACACATTTGGCTCTAAATTCAACTGGTTAACCACAAAACAATCAAATTTGACTTTTAAATAATATTAAAAATTTCAACCAGTATTTTAAGCATTCCATAGAGCCTATCTATGCATAATTTTATTGTTAAACTTCCATAAAAGAACAATAGAAATTAAGTTGTCAAGTACTTGGGGCTTTCACTGTTTTTCTCAGAAAAGCGCTATGCCTAAGATAAGGTAAGGAGTTAAAGATTGTTTGCAAAATGAAATAACTATTCACTTAAATATAACCTAAAGTTAGAACAGAAATTACAGCTTAGAATGACATTCACAATTACTAACCTTTGCTAAGTAAGCTTCCATTCTGTTTTTTGAGGCTAATGCAGTTCCATTTGTGTTCAGAAATCCTCCTCCAAGGTTAAGAGATTTATTTAATGCTAAATTGTTGCCAAGATTTCCCATGTGAACTGTTTCCAGGACAGGACTTGAAGAAAGGCTTCCACTTAAAAAGCTGTTGGCAAGTAAAGATTTGTTTTTGTGACGCTCATGATAGAGTTGAGTGCTGGCTTCTGCTAACTTCGCATTAGCTCTGCAAAAGGTTTGGAACAAATCAGTAGTTAAACAAGATATCATCTTAGAATAATAATACACTTTATTTAATAAAAAGTCAGAACTCCAGGCAAAATGTAATATATCTCTAACCTGTTCCAGAAATGTATCTATCCGGGGCCTTACCAAGTCTAAATAGAGGCCTCATTATTCTGTTCCGAGTTCTGGAATGGTAATTAAAAATCAATATTTGTTTTTTTCTCTATTCTCCAGACAGTTTTCTCTATCCTCCTGTGCTAAAGTAAGCTATATGTCCAGGCATAGTTAGCACCCTGTAACAATTAAAATAGTAGTTGGGGGATTTTGGAAAGGAGAATATGAAGTCTTTCTTTTCCTTGATTTGAAACCTCAATATAAATTATTAGAGTCACTAGGATGATTGGACTGGACAGATCCCAAAAGACTGGAGTTGGGCCGACTTGGTAAACATGCTTAAAAACACCCTGAAGCTTTGTCAAGGACACCAGAGCAGGTGTGGATTTGAAGCAGACAGTTCCCATAACAAAGTGAACTTGTTGATATGAATTATGTAAGACGTTGGGGGTTTGGCTGGGAAAATTATCGTTTAAGTCTACAAATTGGTGTTGGAACCTCAGTTAGTTTTGCTTCGGCATAACCATGCAGTGTATTCAATAAACAGTAAGATTTTTGGAAACGGAATGAACCTGGAGTTTTATTTGGATTCTCGAGTTGGATGTTGACAGGGCATCACTCTCACACAGCTCAATCTATCTCAAAATCATGGAGAAAAAAAAAGAGAGAGAGTGATATGTACATTGCCTTTTGAGTTCCTGGAGAAAAGGCAGGATATATATCTAAAAATATATATCAATAAAACACAAGGAGAGACATTTTTTTCTTAATAGAATGTATCTCCTGCCACAAAATATTAATCAATATGTATTGGGAGTCCTTAACATAGTAATTGTTTTTCCTTCTATTTTTTTCTTTTTCAATTAATGTTCAATTTTTCAATGTCGATGTTATATTTAATTTGCAAAACAAAATACTCTGTGCAAATTTTAAGTATGCACTAATCAATAATTTTATGTAATGGTATAAAAATCATATGGATGTTATAGTTTTCCTCACAAGCTAGACTTCCAAATTTGGCATTAGAAATTATATATTTAATTTCTCCCCTTTCCCTTTCAAGTGGAAAGGGAAATAAAGTTAGCAGAAGATTGCTCAGCTTGGGAGGGTGGGGTGATATAATTTATACTAAATCAAACCTAACCATCACTTTATAAGGCAGATGAAATCTATTTACCTTTCTCTCATTCGTAGCATGCAAGTAGCAAGGTTCTGTTCATTTCATACATTAATTAGGATTAGCAAAAATACATTATCTCCAATTCTAATTTTATCAACCCCTTCTCCCTCAAAGCTGTCAGGAGTCTAAAAGAAGCACCCTTGCTTTGGAGAGAACAGTACATCTGAAAGATACAAGCCTGACAGAGTGCATCCCCCAGTTCTAATCCAGTATGTGGGTAAAATCCATCTGAACAATGATAAAATATTAGGAACTCATTTAGCCAATCTATCCCAGTTCAATTTTCTTTTATATTTCTATAAACTAAACCCCTGAATATATAAGTCTTCATATTTGTTTTATTTTAATAAGCGTAGATATATTATATATATTTTTGTATGTAACTGGAAAATCTTGTGTTTGCTTCACTCTGTTATTCAGATGATAATTCAGAACCATCGATTTAGTATTAAAATGGGTAACGCAAATGACAGACTTATTGGAAGTCATAATTTTAGGAATATAAAATATGTCAAAAAGAACTTTATTTGCAGAACTATATTCTCAGAATACAAACAGAAGTATAAATAGAAAGGTTATTTTCCTAATGTATTTAAACACTAATCTAAAGAAATATTTTCCCCTTTACTATTATATTTAATAGTAAATATTAAATATTATATTTAACTATATATTATATATTAATATTAATTTGAATAATTCAATTTTTAATGCCCAGTGTTATAGTTTACTTCATTCTGTTATTTATGGTATTGTAAGCCACCCAGAGTTGCTTGGTAGTAAAATGGGCAGCAGATTTTTCTAAATAAATAAATACTTAAATACATATGATATCTTTGAAACCATTCAGTGGAATGCTTTGGATTGACCAGTTATCGCTATCATAGTGAGATTACAATACTAAAATTTTCTTTTCATATTGACATTATTCAATCTAAAATAAATAAGAAAAAATACAAGTTTACAAGAACTGAAACATTTTTTAACTTACCTATCCAATTTGCTCCCCAAAGATTTCCGTATTTTTAGTTCTTCTGAATACAATCCTTTATATCTTTCCAATTCTGTATGTGTAGATTCTTTCTGTAATATGCTATCTTGCTGGCTGTTTTTAAGTTTGGCCAACTCTGTTTCTAATTCTTTAATTCTATTTTCCAATTGATTTCTCAAAGAAGCATTATTAGTAGCTCTTATCTGTTCCAAAGTTTCTTGAGAAGCAGCCTGTGTCTAAGACACAAAATGTATTAATTTAGAAGAAAAATCCTTGCTGTACACTTAATGAAATCATTAATATATTGTCTGAGTATAGCAACCTGATTTAATGAAAATATTAAGCAATTTTGTCAACAAAATAACTTAGTTAATATTTGTCAATTATTTAAAAGAGCCAGTTTGGTCTAATGATCAAGGCACCAAACTAGAAACCAGGAGGCTGTGAATTACAGCCCTGCCTTAGATATGTCAAAGCCAGCTAGGTGAGTTTGGGCCAGTGATTTGTGGTTGTGGGGAAAATAGGAAAAAGAAATAGCAAATATGTTGTCTGTCTTGAATTATTTATAACAATAATAAAGATAGGAAATAAGTAAGTAACCTGTAAAAAGAAATTGACTTCTTCCAATTTTTGTCTTATGTCTTTTCTAGCTCGTTCTTCGATCTCTGTCTTGTATTGTTCCACTTGGCTGAGATTTATTAAGTTATCCTGTACTTGGCGTTTGAGGTTAGCTACTTCTTCTTCTAGTTGCAATTTGCTTTTTTCTAATTTTTCGTGATTCTTATGGAATGTCTTCATAGATGCTAATTGTTCACTCAGTTCACAATTGGTAGATTCCAGCTGGGTACATCTTGATGATTCAACCTCCAAATGACGAGAAAGTTCATCAACCTGAACAAGCAAGTAACACTTAAAGAAAAAGACTACCAACTTTTCAAAATAAAGCCAAGTAATAGTTATGTATCTGCTCAGGGATATGAAGAATCATATTTGGTGGCGGATATAGAGAGGTAAGAGCTAAGTGGACCAAAAACATTTTAACTAACACTTTATTTATTAAATTCACATGCCTCCCCACCTCACCAAAAAGTGACTCAAACAGCATATACATTTAATAAATAAATAATAAAGTTTTAGTTAACATATTCTATGTTCAAATGATTAAAACAATCCAAAAAAATTTCAAATGGAATACCAAATGCTAACATAAAAGTGTAGAGACTTGTATAAACAGTTGCCAGGGGTCAACACTGATTCGAAGGCACAAAATAAATAGATAAATAAATACCTCTATCTCAGGTAGAATAAATTTAAACATTATATAAAGCAGCCAACAGGGCACCAAATGAAAGTCTAAAAAAGGCAGCCCAAATTACCACTACCCACTTAAATGAAAGATTTGTTTTACTATAGAGGGCCAAGAAGAAAGGGACCCAGTTGTTCAAAAACTTTGAGACTTCCATAGAAAGAGACTGCCCCCGGGTCCAAGCCTAAGCAGCATCTCACATAAGAAGCAATTTAAAGAGGAAAGTCAAATAACCCAGTTTCCCACCCTACTGTTTTATTTATAGATGAGGACCAGTACTCTGAGTTGGGCTTGGAGCTTATCGTTCATTAGTACAAGGACTATGTAAGTATTATCATGTAACAGTGAAATTTAAATGAATTAAAGTAATAGCTGGTACATACCCTTTTTCTTAGTTTTCCAACTTCATTATCAATTTCTGAATATTTATTCTTTATTTCTCCATGTAAGCTGATCTGAGATGAACTTTCTCCACTCTCATAACCTTTTAACTTCTTTTTGGTTATTTTTAGAAGTTTTTTCATACTGTAAAGAAAAATAAATTTTACTGCAATTGCTTAAAGTATTCTATAGATCCTATTTTTGCTGCACAAGGAAAGAATTCTACCAGGCTGAATGAGTGCAAAGAATGTGAAAAATAAAGATTTGTTATTTTTCAAACCTTGTTCATTATTCTACAAATAGCCATTTTAAAATAACCAAAACTTCAATTTAACATTGTTTTCCGATTCTGTACATGCACTAATTAATTAATAATTCATATAGTCTGCACTTCTAAAGCAAACAATATTCTCTTCATATTTCTACTCAACGAGTAGTCCTCAATGCACTACATCCACATGGAGAGAAGTAAGCAGTGGGGTACTACAAGATTCCGTCTTAGGCCCAGTACTCTTCAATATCTTCATCAATGACTTAGATGAGGGAATTGAAGGGGAACTCATCAAATTTGCAGATGACACCAAACTGGCAGGAATAGCCAACACCTCAGGAGACAAGCTCAGGATCCAAAAAGATCTTGACAAACTTGAACAATGGGCCCTATCCAACAAAATGAGTTTCAATGTGGAGAAAAGCAAAGTTTTACATTTAGATAGGAAAAATCAAAGTAACTGTGAGAGGGACCTTGGAGTCCTAGTGGATGATCACTTAACCATGAGCCAACAGTGTGCAGCAGCAGCCAAAAAAGCTAATACAATCCTGGGTTGTATAAACAGAGGCATAGAATCAAGATCACACGTGGTATTAGTACTGCTTTATAAGACCCGGTTAAGACCACACCTGGAATACTGCAGCCCATTTTGGTAACCATATCACAAAAAAAAATGTTGAGAGTTTGGAAAAAGATCAGAAAAGAGCAACTAAGATGATCAAAGGCCTGGAGACTAACACATACGAAGAACGGCTACGGGACTTGGGTTTGGCTAGTATAAAGAAAAGAAGGGACTTGGGTTTGGCTAGTATAAAAGAAAAGAGACATGATAGCAGCATTCTAGTATTTGAGGGGCTGCCATGAAGAAGAGGGAGTCACATTATTCAACAAAGCACCAGAGGGCAGGACAAGAAACAATGGTTGGAAACTGATCAAAGAGATAAGCAACCTGGAATTAAGGAGAAACTTCCTGACAGTGAGGACAATTAACCAGTGGAATAGCTTGCCCCCAGAAATCGTGGGCGCTCCATCACTGGAGATTTTTAAAAAGAGGCTAGACAGTCACTTGTCTGAGATGGTATAGGTACTCCTGCTTGAGCAGGGGAACTGGACTAGAAGGCCTCCAAAGTCCCTTCCAGATTCTATTCTATTCTGTTCTATTCTATTCTATTCTATTCTATTCTATTAACAACTATAAAGTTATATTCTTTTTATCTGTTTTGCAGCAAAACTGTTGTTACTGCCATTGTAGTTAATTCCTTTGGGTATTATAATTCTATTAATGTATAATTCAATATGTATTAATTTCTTTTTTAACAGTATGCATTTGTTGCTCCTTGTTTAACAACTAGTTGAAGTTACAAAGAAGCTCCAAAAAGTTACTTATGAGCCCTCCTCAATGTTATGATTGGCACACCCTGTTGCAATCACGTGATTGCATTTTGGGTATTTGACAACCTGCTCACATTTACGACTGGTTGCAGTGTACCATGGTCATGTGACCATTATTTGCAGTGCTTTTTGCCGCTTTCTGGCAAAAAATACCCATTTGGGGGAATGGATTTGCTTAACAAACATGATTCGCATAACTAACACAGTGACTCACTTTATGACCATTGTAAAAAGGGTTGTAAAATCAAGTCAGATCATGTGTTGAATCCCCTAATGACCACAATGATGTATGATAGAAATTCTGGGCTCAATTGTGGCTGTTAAATGAGGACTGTGGGTAGTTCTTGACTTATGACCACAATTGGGACCGGAACTGTCATTAAGTGATGCAGCCATTAAGTGAGTTGTGTCCAGTTTTATAACTGTTTTGCTATGATCTTTAAGCAAATTCACCGATTTAATTTGCTTTTCAGAAGTCCCCTGGGAAAGTCATAAATGGTGATCACATGACTCATGGACCCTGCAACTATTGTAAATGCATGCTGGTTGCCAAGCACCCAAGTTGATCACATAAGCACAGGAACATTGCCAAAGTTGAAAATGGCAAGGACTACTAGTAAGTCACTGTTTTCAGGTCCCTCGTAACCTTGAACAGTTGTTAAACAAATGGTTATAACACGAAGACTACCTGTTCCTGTATTATAAATCAAGAGATTTATAACATGCAGAAAAAACAGGTCACGGAAACAGGGATATTAGATTTTATATGTAAGATTATTTCATTATAGCAATGTTAAATATATTTAAAATAAAATTCTATAAACAGAAAGCAGCTACTGTCTTCACAACAATAAAAAAGTTACCCATGATATTCTTTTTGTAATTCACTGTTCCTTTTCATTTCTTGATCTAGTCGTAGTTCCACTGATCGTTTCAATTCTAGTACCTTCTTTACTTTTTTCTTTTCATTCTCAAACTGTAAAAGAATAAGAACATAATTTCCAGACTTGACAACATTTCAAACAGCATACATTTTAATGCACAGATAAATCTGTCATGGTATTCCACCTTCACTTTGAGCTTTGTGAAAAAAATGATTATATTGAAATATATTTTATTTCTTCAAGTTCATATTTCCTTAACTTTCAAAATTACAGCTTTATTAAGACCCTGCTGCTCTGCCCAGATTTTAAATGAGCTTTCCGATGCTATAGTGTAGCAGCAATCTCTAAGAAAATTCCAGTGTTGGTAAAACTCTCTGGAAAATATCAGCTCTGCTAAGAAGCTGAAGCTTGTACTATGAAATGAATAAGATAATTTGGAACAATGTTTTGGGTTTTCATGAACTTTTCAATTAAACTTTTTGAACAACACTCATCTGTGAAGGCTAACAGCATGCCAAACCATGTAAAAAAGGATTGAAATCTCTTTCATTGTCAATCAGTAACCCTTGAGATCAAATTACTAATGATTGCTGCAATCACAGAATTTTAGGAGATATAGGTATCTTGAGAATTGAAACAGTTCTTAGTTTTATTTTTGCTTCATCTAGCTGTTGCCCTAAATAATTTTGTGACCTTCTTTTGCAAGCTGCAGTAGCTAAATGTCTTGGTCAAGTGACTGAAATATATTATGTCAAAGGCACTTAGACATCTTTCTCAAGTCCAGCAATTTCTTTTACACTTATTTATAAAATTCATAAAGAAGTATAATTTATCACTTTTGTACAAAAATGTAGACTTCATCATTCTCTCTCAAAACTGCAAAATTCAGGCATCTAGACCTTTATTTATTTGATTTGATTTAAAGTTAAGAATTTAAAGGAGTCTAGCTCAAAAGCTCCTGTATTAACTGTTTCCTGTGCTTTGTCAGCATCTTTGTCTTTGGGAGAATTCAAAAAGGATAAGAAGTAAAAAGAACTTTACTCAACTTTTTTTCAGTTCAGTAAAAATAGTTTTTATATTGTATTTATCTGAACTTTATGATATATTGTTTTATTTATTTATGATCTTTCAAAATTCTCAGTACAAACTTACTATTTAAATAGCTAGTAGGATTTAAAAATGCTGCTTCCTAAAAGCATTGTGAATCTATCAGTTAAATAGATCAATCAGGCAGGATAAGCAGATAATATAAAAACATTAAAAAAAATTCTCATCTGCCACATTAAAATCCGTGCCCAGTATAAAATCTATGAGATAAAAGACAAATCACACTTTTACAGCATGATGTTCCAAATCTGAATCAGTTACGACTGCTTCTCTCATCCAGATAACGTCTAGTTCTGATCTTATACATAATGAAATCCTTAATGGATTCTGAATCCAAGATATTAAAGGCTTATTTATTGTTTATTGATTCCAGGAGCTCATATGAATACTTTCTTTCTCAAATTTTCCTTACCACAATGGTCCTGTGAGCTAGTTTGAACTGAGTGACTTAGTGACTGGACTAAAGCACCCAGACTCATTGAGTTTGCCATGACTAAATGTGGACTTAAACTTGCTCTTGATACCTCAACCATAGTACCAATTGTTTCTTCATCATTTCCAACACAGTGAATTGTTGATACTGAACCTACCTGAGATATTATTTCTGTCTTTTCCTTATCAAGCTCAGAAAGGCGAATCCCAAGTTTTGATTTTAATTTCAGTTCTTCTTCCCACATATTCTGAGCACCTTGTGCAGTTACTGAAAGCATATTTTCCTTCTGGACCTGAGGAGAAATTGAATTGCTTCTGAATAAGAATCATTACAAAGGAGCCCTTGAAATAGCCAGTACACCTTTATGTAGAGATAGAATTTAATTCAGATAACAAAGATCAGATTTCTGTGTGGAAATGGCGGATTCCAACAATCATGGTAAATGGAGAGCCAATAAGTATACTGGCTCTGTAATTCTTCTCCAGACAAGCAGAAGATTTGAGGTTATCCACAAGCGCTCCAGACAGTTGGATTTACAGCTCTGGGAGACAAGGTTATAGCCCTCTTGCTGAAATCACAATCAGACCCTTTAAAAGGAGACTAGGTTGGTATACTGTCTTTCCTAAATTTCTAATATAAGAACAAGATTCACACCCATAGAAGTTTAGTCTAGTTTTGAAATCTATTTCAAATGCTATTATTCATATTTCCTTTAAATCTTTATTGCTAATTTGACATATCAATGGCTGTATAAATGATTGAGTGTTTTTATTTGAAATAGATTCCTATTCTCAGAAGAGAACAATATTAAGATACAATAATAGGCTCTTAAGAAAATTCACACATTAAGCATGCATGCTTATCCAAAGACATCCACAGAATCAGACTTTCATTAAAATAATAAAAGCAGTATCATATCATAAACTCTGCTTCTTTTGTATCCCCACGAGATTGCAACACATATACAAAAGTGACAGACCTTGTGTCATAACAGCATAACATCACTTTTGTCATTTTCATCATCTTTGTGCCTGACTTCAATATTACTTTTTTTAGCAATTCATTTAATGTTCTCACAGACTTTTTAGGTTCTGTTTCAAATTCTAGGATATGTTTAACATTTTAATTCTTGTACTTAGCTTTAGTTCTTGATAAGCATTAATCATTCTAGTTTTTATATATTTTTATTTTATATATTACTGTTACATTTCTGTAAATAAATATATATATTTATATATAAATAAAGTTTATATATAATTTTATAGAATGTGTCCACAAAGCACAGTACAAGGCTATGTTTGAGTATAATTAACATTAAACCCTGCTTAGAATTAATCTTTATCCAGTACCAACTGCCATTTAAAGTCATTAGAAAGCAATTCACACTTTTTGGCAAATTCACATTTTTGACAAAATTACAAGTCTTAAATGTGGCTGATGAGATCACGGTCTCTTCTGACATAGTGTCCCTATTTACATCCATCTCTCCTCACTTAGCATACAAAGTAATAGATAAAAAACTAGAAGAGTTCAACACAGATCAGCACAACCTAATCAGACACAAAGCATGAAGCTACTTCACAGTACTGCCAACATACCTACTTCACATTCAAAAGGGAAATATATGAGCACATAAAAGAGACACCCAGGGGATCCCCTGTATCAGGAGTCATTGCAGAAACTGTCCTACATGAACTAGAACACTGTACATTTCTAAATTTTGGTGCTGCTACGTGGACAACACATTTGTCATCATCAAAAGAAATGCAATGAAAGACTTTCATATCCTATTGAACTCCATCTTCCCAGACATACAATTCACAATGGAGGAAGAAATTGCTGGATAATTACCATTTTTGGATGTGCTTGTCAACAGGCAGAAAAATGGAAGCCTAGAAACCACGGTTTATTGCAAGGCCACCAACATTGCATTTATTCTTAGTAACCACCCACTGTCACCCAAAAAGAGTTGCGCGAGAACACTGTATGACAGGGTGAAAACCCACTATAGTACCCAGCAAACTAAGCAACTGGAGAGAAGCTATCTATATGAACAAAAAGGGTACCCACAACCATTTATTATAAGATGCATGTGCAACATGCAAGGAAATGAAGAAATAAGGTATAGGACCAACTATATGGCACACCCTGCCATACATCAAAAACATTATGGAAGCAGTAGAATGCAGCTTCCGATATCTGCAAGTGGGCATTGCACACCACCCAGAGGCTACCATACAAGGGCAAATCATGCATTGCAAAGATCACTTAGAAGTGGGAATACTCTAGTGTAATCTACTGGACCCCTGCATGGATTGCCGATGTGACTATGTAGGACAGATTGGGAGGAAGGACCAGACTGCAAGAACACAAGCAAGCGGTCAGATGAAGAGACCCAAACTCATTGGTAGTTTCACATTGCAAAAAATAAGGTTGGGAATAAGGAATGTTTTTGAAGTCAATGTTTTTTTAATCTTTTTGGATTAGTAAAATGTTTGTCAGAACTTAGGATGATTAAGGATATATATAAATATAATTGTATTATTTTAAAGGATTTAAATGAGAAAAATAAGATATTAGATGATTAATGTTATATATGTATGCAATTATATTATTTTAAAGAATTTAA